>NW_020837953.1:3427020-3572983 GCF_003676395.1 Aethalodelphis obliquidens
TGCCAGTGCAAGGGACATGGGTTCGATCCCTGGTCCGGGAAGATCCCGCATGCCGAGGAGCAGCTAAACCTGTGTGCCACAACTACTGAGCCTGCACTCTAGAACCCACGAGCCACAACTACTGAGCCTGCGTGCCACAACTACTGAAGCCCGCGCACCTAGAGCCCGTGCTCTGCAACAAGAGAAGCCACCACAGTGAGAAACCTGTGCACCACAACGAAGAGTAGCCCCTGCTCGCCGCAACCAGAGAAAAGCCTGCGCATAGCAGCGAAGACCCAACACAGCCAGAAACAATAAATAAATAAAATAAAATAATAAAATAAATAAATTTTTTAAAAAAACTACTGAAATTTTTAATTTCGGAGACCTTGAGCAAAAGTGTTAATTTGTTCATGTTCAGTGAATATAGGATCCAACGTATGTTGTAAGGGGGCCTTGTTTGTGACAGGTGGTCATTTAACTTCTAGACATTATGAACAGGTAACCTCATGAAATGACTAATTCTCTCTTTGATTGATGCTGAATGTTAGGTTTTTTCTTTAATAATTTAAAATATTTAACTTGTAACATTAAGGGTCACCAAATAAGTTAAATGCCTTGATTTTGTAGACCCTCACTTCCTGCAGATGACCCATGAAATACACTATAGTTTTGGGGGGGTTTTTTTGTTTGTTTGTTTGGTTGGTTTTTTTTGTGGTACCCGGGCCTCGCACTGCTGCGGCCTCTCCCGTTGTGGAGCACAGGCTCCGGACACGCAGGCTCAGCGGCCATGGCTCATGGGCCCAGCCGCTCCGCGGCATGTGGGATCTTCCCAGACCAGGGCACGAACCCGTGTGCCCTGCATTGGCAGGCGGACTCTCAACTACTGCGCCACCAGGGAAGCCCCAGACTATAGTTTTGTCAGCGTCCCTTTAAAACAAGACATCCAGGAATGCCACTTGGTTATTTTCAGTGGAAAGAGCCCTACTACTCAACCAGTTGTATGTCCCTGGGTAAGTTACACAAAGCCTTTATAAGCCTTGGGTCCTCATTTATAAAATAATATCTATAATAGCTAACACTGTTGGCTATGTTTTAAGCACTTCATATATATTAACTCATTTAATCCTCATAACAACCCTATGAAGTAGTTAATGTAATCATTCCCATTTTATAGATGAGGAAACTGAGAGGCACAAAGAGGTTGTGTGACTTGCCCATGCTTGTTAATGGTGGTGTTGTGATTTAACCCAGGCATTAAGGCTTAAGAATCCATACTCCTAACCATTACATTATATATCACCTCTCTAAAATTAAAATCAAAACTTAGAATTGTGAGAATAAATTAAATGAGATTAACTATGTAAGAAAATACAGTTGTCCATAAGCTAGGACTCCTCATCTAGTGTCCACACATTTGATTTTCTGGATCTAAATGTGAGACATACTTACTGTAATTTCAAGTCATTCTTCCAGTTTGTGAGGACCTTTTTGAATCCAGATCCACTTTTCTTCGTAGCTTTGAATCAACATTTCAATAAGCTTGCCTTTTCTATCATTGATCACTGATTAAAATGTTTAACTGAGATAAATGTAAACCTCAGACATCATTGTTCAATGAGCTATATATTACCACAATTAACTCTATTTCTTCATCTTATGCAGAAGAATAATCATAGCAGATGTCTTGCTTACATTTAGTAACAGTATATTTGAGTCTTTATGAGTCTGCTAGTTTCTAGCAGATCATTCCTATCAAAAATGAAATTTAGGCGTACCTGTCATGACATATTTTCATGAACCCATTATTGTTCTTAGTAGTCACCTCTTCACTTGGCTAAAGGCTCACAAATCAGCTGTTCAATAACCTTTTCTAGAATTTTCCTGATACTCAACATTTAATTCCTCTGCTTCTTTTTTTGTGTTTTGAAAACAGACCCAATAATTGCCTATTCCTAGTCCTCCAATAATTTTTTCATTCTCTGTGGTTCCTCAAAAAGGGTTGATGGTGGTTTCACATGATGGTTCTTCAAAGTGCTCTGGGATGCATATGCTTTCTTTCTATTTTCTCATCTATCTTGACCTTTCATTTCTTTTTATTTGCATTGACTAAGCACTTTCTAACTTGAAGATCTTCCTCATTCAGCAAACACTTTTTGGATGCCTACTGTGTGTCAAGCACTGTTCTAGGTACTTGCAATACAGTATTCAGCAAAACAAAGTGTCTGATCTCCTAGCACTAAGTGTCTGGTAGAATAGGAACTAAATAGTTCTGCTCTTTTCCAGTTGTTAAAATGAACATATTCGCTGTTTGTTTTCTCTGACTGTAGCCTAAAAACACTTTAAATATTTTTCTCAAACCTCAATTCTTTATTGGCCAAAGCCTTTCTAATATTTCTCTCAAATTTGCACATGCTTTTGTATCTAGCCTTGCTTAGGCGTCCCTCTTTCCATCTTTTATACTTTTTCATTTTAAAAGATGAGTTTATCGTAGAACTTTTGATATCCATTAATTTCTTTAACAGAACTGTTTGTCATTTATTCATTCAACAAATACTTACTGAGTCCCTACTCTGCTGAACACATTGTACTGACAGAGGTGTTTCTGAGAAACTTCCATCTTTCTTGAACTTTGTTTCCTATCTTATGTCAGGTTTAGGTTTTCATTGAACTTTTGAAACCTACTTTCAGTGTAGGACACATGTCTGGCCATTTATAATGTTCTCCTCGTTGGGTGTTAAAAGAAATTAAGACAACAAAACTACTTTTTCCCAAAGGTTATGTTGTTCCCCAAATATTTAATCAAGTCCGAAAGAAAAGTGCTTCTTTCAAAAGGGTTGTATCACAAGAAGTTCTCCTAGTTTAATATTTTTTTCACTTAGACAGAATTTAGGTTTAGATTATTGGTACACATTTTCAAATTTGTAAATGAATGTTATTTTCCTGATTATGTTATTGAAATTATATTAGGAATGATTTTTTTTTTTCTTTTTCCTTTTCCAGCTCATTCGATCCCTTCCAACTGATACCTTGTAATTTTTTCAGTGAAGAAAAGCAGGTACTACTTATTCATCACTGAATGACCGTAAATAATACCCTCCTCTCAGACATGAAATATTTCTTCTTTCTCTGTGTGTGCAAGGCATGTGTATAAGAAAGGTTGGATAAGGCAGGGTACACTGAAGGTCAGATGAGTGATACAGATGGAAAATGAGAAAAGAATTTCTGCATGCTAGGGCTTTGAATTGTACATGTATTTCTTTAAAAGTCTGATTTGTGCTGAGCCTTGGTTGGTGGTGAGAACTTGGTGTGATAGATAAAGGAGAAAAGGGTGGGCATTCCGATAGGAAGAACAAAATCTCTATTTTTATGCTCCCCCTTTTTTTTTTTTTTTTTTTATATTTCAGGAGCCATTTCAGGTGAAAGTGGCTTCAGAAGCACTTTTAATAATGGATTTGGTAAGGATATTATATTGTGTTTACTTAGTTATTCTGATTTCTATTCTTGTGTATTTTTATTGCAGGCATAAGAGAGAGTATGGAAGACGTGTATTTTGGATCTTAACTATCCTCCTTTACAAGGAATCTAAAAAATAAGTCTTTTCTTTTGGAGAAAAGCCAAACAATTGCATGTTTCCATATTTTAGAGAAAATAAATTAATGTGAGTTTTTGCAGACTGTTTATCATCATTAACCCGATTTTAATTTCCTAGTATTCTTGTCTGCTGCCTTCTAGATAACTGCAACAAAGCACAACTCTTATAATTTGGAGACTCCTTGTTTTGCACTAAACTACAGAGATCTCCAATGGTTGTGTGTGTTTATGGTGTTTTCTATAGGAGGACCCAGAGTGATTTTTACTTTGTATCCTTATGATACCTTTCCCAGTAGGCGGAGCAAATGGTATCTTCATTTTGTAAATGAAAAAACTGGCATCTTGGAGTGTTTCAATGTTTGGTTCAAAGCCTCTCAGCTGGCAGTACAGATAGGTCTAAAATCTTAAGTCTCTGTGTGCTGAGCCTAGCATCTGGTTCCTCTACTATGCTATTTCATTTTAGAGAAGCATAATTACCGTACTTGTAAATGACTCTTCTATGATAAGTGAGATTTATTCTGATTTTTTGGTCAGGTGGGTTTGGTTTGTATGTTTGGGCTAAGTCTTATCTTGTATTTCTTTTAGCATGCTCATGTTTCTATGGCAGAAGTGATTGGTCTGTTAGGAGGAAGATACTCAGAAGTTGATAAGATAGTTGAGGTAAGTTTTCTCTTAAAATTTTTAAAATTATTTAGCCCTGCTGCCATACCAAATATTTTTATAGATTTCAGTGTGTATAATTAACATATAAACCTTATCTGTGATATAAATGAGAATATGCAAATGTGGACAGTTATATATTCCCAGAGGTGACTGAACATTCCATATATTGAGCACCTGTTTCCTTTTACCACTGAGAAAGAGGGAACATTACCAGGCCTCAGTTCTTCATTGCCTTTGCCAATTAAAAGCTTCAACTCCTAAGAGGCCAGAGACCAGGAAGCATGCGATAACCTTATAATTGAAACTTGGTATACATCATTTTGCTAGAAATTATTATCATAAGTAATAGGGGTCATCAAAAGACTGTGTTTAAACAGATACTATACAGGCCGACCTGGGAGACTAACCCGTAACTTGTCTTGAGTAGGAAAATGGATTTTGAGTTCCTTGCATACAATCACACTTTTGGAGAGTAATTCGTTTGCAAGTTAAAGGCTGCCTATTATATAGGCAGATAAAAGGCTTGGCTTTTAAAAGTTTCTGTATCTGTGTATGAAAGGACTGAAACAGTAGAATTAACAAGATTTCAGTATAATCATTTAAGGATTAATCCTTTATAGGTCTGTGCAGCAGAACCGTGTAACAGTCTGAGTACAGGACTACAGTGTGAGATGGATCCCGTCTCACAAACACAAGCCTCGGAAACCTTGGCTGTCAGGGGCTATAGTGTTATTGGATGGTATCATTCTCATCCTGCCTTTGATCCTAATCCTTCCTTACGAGATATTGACACTCAAGCCAAATACCAGGTGTGTTTATAGGTCTTTTTGTATGTAGTCTGTAAATGATTGCATATTTTCTCCCCTCTCGTTGTTTTCTGTTAAATAAATACACGTTTAACATTTCTAGCAAAGTGATTACAAGAGTAATACATGTTTATTTAAACACTTAGAAAATTAGCTATTCTGTTTAATATAAACAAGACATCAAAGTAACAGTGATAATTCCCCCCAGAGCCTTTAAAAATGAAGGAGATAACTAAGACAGGGACTGGGTACAATTGAAATAATTGGAAATATAATATATTTTGCACCTCTGGAAAAAACAGAGTTTTGTTTTATTCTGCAATTTTATGTTTGATATCTGGATGTTTCTGCTGTAGGCAGCTGTTTGTAAATTATTACCATATAGATAAAGATTACAGCTGAGGGGCTAGTGAATATAATTTGTAAATGCATTCATGGCAAATATAGATTTTGCAGGCCAGGTGATCTTTTTAAGGGTGATCTTTAAAAAAAGAATCTGTTCAGGTTGGGTTGGACATGTTTTGGCCTGAAGATTTTAGGGTATGGAATAAATTTAGTTGCTGTTTGGAAGTGAAGTACTTTTGCATTCCGTTTTCCTCTGTTGGATGTTTAAAATGTTGGTGTGGGTAAATACTGAGTTTTAAATTTATGTGGTTGAAACTAATTATACTTTTTTTTAAATTGTAGAGTTACTTCTCCAGAGGCGGTGCAAAGTTCATTGGAATGATTGTTAGTCCTTATAATAGAAATAATCCTTTACCTTATTCTCAGATTACCTGCCTGGTTATAAGTGATGAAATTAGCCCAGATGGCTCTTATCGTAAGTTTTCTACAAAAACAATCCTACTTCTACTTTCATTTTTTTTTTGAATCTTACAAATCACAGAATTTATACCTGTTGAAAGCAATTTGATGGAAAAGTTTTTGTCCTCAACTAGGGAATCACTGTTTGCATACCATGTAGTGCAGCCACCCTCTTTCCTTTTATGATTTCCTTCTGCATTAAAGTTCCCACTGTGTTACCATGGCCACTGGGCAAAAACATTACAATGTAGAGAAAGCTTATGGCCAAGCAGTGTGTGTGTATTAGGTCCTGGAGACATTGCAGTAAGCAAAACAGACAAAGTCTCTTCTGTTCTCTTGAAAATTCTTGATAAATGCAGATTGGCTTTCTCTGCAATGACATTCAAATGAAAAAATAATAATAATGAAGAATAATGACCACCCTACCACTAGATATCCATGATCTCCCAGTTTAGGCTCAACAGTGCCTAACTATTTTTATATCTGTCTCTCTCAAGAAAGAATTTGGTTGGTTTAGCCCATCATATGACTTGGTTCCTTTGGGATTTATGTCCACTGCTATTCAGTCAACTGGCTGGATAGAGAATTAGTGTAGCAGACTAGGAAAAGTAGGGGAGTGTAAGAAGCGAGTGTGGATGGAAGGAAAAGATTAGAGGAAACAATTACGTCTCTAGGATACTCTCTTTTCGTCCTTAATACCACTGCTCTAGTTGACTGTCCTCTCTGGATACTGTCACTCTACATTTTACTCTTCCCCATTAGCTCATGAGCCCCTTGAAGGTAGATATGATATTGTACTCATTTTTCTATTCTCAGTTTCTAGCACAGGGCCCAGCATAAAGTAGGTACTAAATGAATGTTTAACAAATTAATTTCTTCATTCTTAATAATGTCACTCAGATACCCTCTCTTAATAATGTCACAAAAATACCCTCTTTGGTAAAGACCCCAGCACTGCCACCCCTCATGTCATTTACTATTAGTTGCTCTATGCTTCGTGCACCTGCAACATTTGTTTCCTGCCTTTGTGGTTGCTTTCGTGTTTTAATATAATTTATTTATTTAGCCTGTCTCACTAAATTGTGAGCCCCAAAGAGCAGGAACTATGTCTTCTTTGTATCTCCTGTAGTACCTAATCAGTTGCCTTACACCTAAGGAGTGGTCAGTGCTCTATAGGTTTTTGTTGAATGAATAGTATTGACATTAACTTTAGTCCAAAATGCCCATTTTGAACATATCACATGTATACATCATTCTTTACGCCAGTATAATTTTACAAAAAGTTAACAAAAGGAAGAATCACAATGAACTTGTTCTCAATTTAAACCGTGTCTTACTGTCACATTCTGCTAGATTTGGGGAGTGAGCCTCTACTCTGATGCTGTCTAATACAGTCACATGTGGCTATGTGTGACTGTTTAAATTAATTAGAATTAAATGAAGTTTAAAATTCAGTTCCTAGAATCCTACTGCTGGCCAAAATGAAGTAACAAGGACCTGTCTGAAACAACCAAAAAACTGGACAAAATATAGAGAACAGTGGTATTTAGGATATAACATCAGACAGTGAAAGAATATGATTCCTGAGAGATGGGAAACAAAGTGAGCCCAAGTTAACCTAGCTTATTGACTTAAAAGAACTTCCAGGTGTGGCACAAGGCGGAAACCCATCCAGAGCCTAGCAGACCCTGAGTTGAGGTGATGGAGGTAAGAGCAAGGAGACCAGGGCAACTAAATTTGCAAGACATTGTACCAGAGAGCAGAAAGCTGCCTAGAGAGCAGACTCCAAAGATTTGTAGAAGGTTCAAATTTATTATTTAGCAAGATAAAGACCGATGCCTGTGTGTGAACAGACTACCCCAAATGGGAAAGAATCACCTGAAAGATTAGCGGGCACAGTGCTGGATTCTCACATAAGCTACTGTCACAACACACAAGTATT
Organism: Aethalodelphis obliquidens; assembly: GCF_003676395.1. Classification (NCBI taxonomy): domain Eukaryota; kingdom Metazoa; phylum Chordata; class Mammalia; order Artiodactyla; family Delphinidae; genus Aethalodelphis; species Aethalodelphis obliquidens. The sequence goes on from NW_020837953.1 coordinate 3,434,809, forward strand.
CCACGTTATCATCATTGCAGAAAGTTCTCTTGGGCAGAGCTGCCTCTTACATGACTTAACCATTGTTAACACTGCTTGTTAGGTCTTAATCCTCGGTTCTTCTCTTTGTTCTTCTTGGAAACCTTCTGGTTCAAGAATTAAAATTTCCTAGAAGCCCTGGGATACCTTATGTTACAGTACTTTGAACTGGATCCTTTACTTATTTATTTGTTCATTCATTGATTCATTCTTTTTTTTCCCCCCTCTAGTAGGTGTGTACCCAAGTCCTATCTTTACAGTATGTCTAATGGTTAATCATTTTCTCTATTTGTAATAGGCCAGAAATATACTTAGTGATTCGTTTTATTCTGACACTTTAGTGAATAAAAACAATCAGTACATATATGTATAATTGAATCACTTTGCTATACACTTGAAAATAACACAACATTGTAAATTAACTATACCTCAATTAAAAAAATAATAAGCATATCAAAAAATAATCAGTACAAAAAGAAATTTTTTACTGGTTTTAGTGCCGTTTTTTTAACTTAGAAGATGTTCTTAATACCAAATAGAGATGTATGACGTGTTGTGTGTGTGTGTGTATTTTCATGTTTTTTTTATGAGCACAGACTGAAAATGTATTTGTTTATTTACCTCTCTTTTAGTCTCATTTTTTACTTTCATTAAGAGTAGGAGTTGCTTACCTGGATTCAGATCCCAACTCTGATATTTATTAGTTATTTTACCTTGGGCAGGTTACTTAATCCGTCTCATTCTCATTTGCCAAATCTGTAAAATGAGAAAATATTATTAACTTGCTTACAGGAGGTTGTAGAGGCTGTCGGTAATGTATGTACAGTGCTTAGTAAATAATAGGTCTAAAATAGGTAGTTATGATCATAGCTATTGTCTGTGCTTAGTAGGTAATCAAAACATATCAAGTAAATGATTGTTATCACAGACGGAGTTTGTGTAATAGCTTATGTACTATAATGTGTCACTCTTCTTAAGTTCCTGGAGGGGGAAAATGAAATGGAAGAGAATTGAGAAATGAAAAAAGGTCAGTTATCATCAGGCTTGCTGTTCCTTTCTCTCCTTCCATACACCTGAAAAAAAATGGGGAGAAAAAAGCCTTTTTAGGGCACATTGACAAGTTATGCTTGTATTGTGTGGAAGTAGAATTATGATTTTTTTCTTAATACCTTCCCTAATACCTTCTGATTTGCTGACATTTTGTTTACTCGAAAAGCCTACGATGGCAAAAATGCAAGTTGATAGGCAGTATAATGTAAACATTAAGAACATAAACTCGAGCCAGACTGCCTGGGTTCAAATCCTGGCTCTACCTCTTACTAATTAGATATGTCCAAGAACAGGTTATTTAATAACTAACCTTTCTGTGGCTCAGTGTCCTCGTCAAAAAAAAAAAAAACATTGGGGACAACACTGGTAGCTAGTTTATGTAACTGGCCTTACATCTATATAAAAAGCATAAAGCCTGGCACATAGTAAGCATTATATAAGTGTTATTATTATTATGGTATTGGCCTTTGGTAATGAATCAGCTGAGCCTTTAATATACTGCAAATACAATTACATGGAGATTTTGAAAGATATGTGAGAAATGTCTAAGTAGGCTCATCTTTTGGTATTTTTTCCTTTCTGACTTACGTACATGATGTCTACCCCTTGGACTTGTTTCCTCCAGAGTTTAGCATGACTCAAGTGCAGTTACTGCCTCTCCAGAATTAAACCTAGCCCCTGTCTAGTCTTAGATCAGCGTGTAGAGGGAGGTGGAATGAATGTGGGCTCAGAAGTCGGGCAAGCCTGGTGGGATTTGAAATCCAAGCTCTTTGCTTTACTAGTGGAAAGAGCTTATTCAACCTGTCTCAGCCTCAGTTTTATCTGTTAAATAGGAATAATGCTACCTACCTTATAGCAGTGCTGTAAGCTTGATAACATGTGTTTAAAAAAAAAAAAATCACTGGGATGGAATATATCTTGGTTTGCCTAGGTCAGTCCCAATTTAAGCCTGTGGTTCTGGCACAATTATTAATAGTGCCAGCTTTCACTCCGAAAGTGTCTTGGTTTGGATGATAAATTATGTGATCATCTTACCTGTCACAGTTCCTTGTATAGAATTGTCGTGCAAATGGCACTTTTACTTTTCTTTATTAATTGCTTGGCATTAATATACTTGATGAACCAAGTTCAGCCAGGCAGTGCATATTTAATGAATGCCCACTATGTTTAACGTGCTGTTTAGCTGGTCTGCCAAGCTGCGGTTATGAAAACACGGAAGGGAATTTTAAGTAATTAAAAGGAGATTGGAGATTTCAGAAAATGTAAAATGTAAAAATGTGCTGCTTTATGCTTTTCTAGGTTTACCTTATAAATTTGAAGTACAACAGATGTTAGAAGAACCTCGGTGGGGATTAGTGCTTGAAAAGACAAAATGGATAATAGAAAAATACAGGCTATCCCGGAGGTATGTACTGTGGTTTGAGATGGTTGCACATCTGCAGTGTTTCTCATTAAATCACATTTTAGGGAAAACCCAAGTTAAATATAAAATTGTGATGTATGGCATCAGTGATAGTTTATTACAAAACTGATTCGTTTATAGTATTTGTTTCATTGGTTGGTTTTCATATTTCTTCCAACAGCAGTGTCCCCATGGATAAAATCTTTCGCCGGGATTCTGACCTGACTTGTTTGCAGAAAGTAAGCTGCCTTCACTTTAATTGGTTTCATTGCTCACAGATTCTAAAGCTATTCATCTTGATGTGTTTTCCCATGATGCCTAATGCTTTGTGGATACGCTTTTCTGTGTATTTCCTTTATTGCTTTTTCCTTTCTAAAATTAATTTCTAGGAGATAATTAGTAATATGTTTTGGCACCCATGCTTGCATATAGAAATAATGCTGTTTTAGAAAAAATTTGTCCATGTTGTCTGATAAATTTCTTAGCACATTATTATTGTACACAATGGAGAACATTTTTCTTATTTTATTAAATTCAAAAGTGCCATGTTTCCATTTAGCTTTAACAATTGATCATTTGTAAAAACGGTAGTATATATCTAACAATTCAATTTAAATGGTCATTTTACTTAACTTTCTGGTAGGAAAAAAGAGTCTTGAATTATTTTATTTCACTTCTAGTTTTGTTTCTGTGAGTATAATGAATTTCAGTAAGATTGGCAACATTGGTCTTTTTTTCCTTTGGTAACAGTTTGGGAATAGAAAATTTTTAAATTTCTTTTTAATTTTTTTTTTTTTTTTTTTTTGGCTGCGTTGGGTCTTCATTGCTGCACGTGGGCTTTCTCTGGTTGCAGCGAGCCGGGGCTACTCTTACTGCAGTGCACGGGCTTCTTATTGCAGTGGCTTCTCTTGCCGTGGAGCACGGGCTCTAGGTGGGCGGGCTTCAGTGGTTGCAGCATGCGGGCCCTAGAGCATGCAGCCTTCAGTAGTGTGGCACGCGGGCTCAGTAGTTGTGGCTCTCAGGCTTAGTTGTTCGTGGGATCTCCTGGGACCAGGGATCGAACCCATGTCCCCTGCATTGGCAGGCGGATTCTTAACCACTGTGCCACCAGGGAAGTCCCTCTTTTTAATATTTTTTACCCCCTCCTATTACAGCCACTTTTTCTTTGCTCTGTTGGAAGATTAATATGCACATAGACTAGGATGATAGACTCCATCATCCTATTTTTGAAATGGTAGAATCCTGTATTTTTATGTCCATAGATTTTTATCCCATAGGATGCATGGCTTTGTAAATAAAACTACTAAAAACAGAAGCAAAGTCACAAGTTTGTCCAAAGTAGAAAGCATCATACATGCAATTTCAGTTTTATCTCCTTATATAAAATCAGAAAGGAACTGCACCTCACCTCCTCTGGCCTCTACTGCGAGTCCCTGGCACTCTGGGCCAACGCCTGGCAGCTGCAGGCCCAGCTGGGTGTCCCCTCGGGCCCAGACTGCCCTCTGCTGACCCTGGTGGGGCTGGCTGTGTGCCACCAGGAGCTGGAGGACCCTGGGGAGTCCTGGGCACGCTGTGAGAAGGCCCTACAGCTGCTGGGGGACAAGAGCCCTCACCCTTTTCTGGTACCCTTTCTGGAGGCCACAGTGCAGCTCTCCTGGCACCTGGGCCTGGACAAATGCCAGTCAGAGGCCCGGCTCCAGGCCCTGCAAGAGGCAGGCCTGATGCCCACACCACCCCCCAGTCTCAAAGAATTACTCACTAAGGAGGTGCTGGACTAACATACCTAGATTTAAGGCCGCTGTGGGGAGAGGCGCTGCCCCAGGATGGGGGTGGGGTGAGGGCAGATGAGGACATGGACAGCAGTTGGGAGGCGCCTGGGGTCCTGGGAACCCATAGAAGTTCCACAAACAATTTGTAGCAGACTGAAGAATGTGCTGCTTCTGTTGAGCTGGGCTCAGGACAAGCTTTGCTAAGCATTCCTCAGCAATGGCTTCCTGCACTTCAGCTGTACAGTTATGAAACACATGTCTATCCTCAATCACCTTTAAGGAGAATGTTTCTCGTTTAAGCATTAGAAAATGGGAGATTTGGAAAGGGATAAAATAGTGATAGTGATGCAAACCCTCTTCTCACCACTTTTTGTGTTTAAATATAAAACTTTCCTTTTCAACTAGCTTTTGGAGTGTCTGAGGAAAACTCTGAGCAAAGTGGCCAATTGCTTCATTGCTGAAGAATTCTTGACTCAAATAGAAAATTTATTCCTTTCCAATTACAAAAGCCAGCCAGAGAATGGAGTGGCCGAAGAGAAGTGTGCTGTGGAGCCAAAGGCGCTGTTAACGTGACTATTTTAAAGTAAGACGTCTTAACCGCGACACAGTAGACCGTACTTTCAGAGTTATAGCCTTGAAATTATTGTAATTTAGTTAATAGTGGTACAGCTTTGATTTTTTGTGTGTGTGTGCTAGTTCACGAAATCCAAGTTTTGCCACATAAACCATGTGACAAGAAAGAGATATGGACTGGGACTTGTTTTCATATGTGGCGCTTAGTCCTCCTCGGCCTGGTCAGCAGGGTGTGGACTGAAGGGCAGCCTCCCTGCTGTCTTCAGATTGATAAGTGCACTGTGACTCAGATTTTTATTTCCCCCTGAACTAGTCATTCCAGTTTTGCTATCTCCTGTCTCGTGAGGAGCACTTCCATTCTTTTCATGTGTTTTGGTGAGGCTTGTTTATGGTTGCAAATGAGATACGGGTGGGTGGTCACAGCATAATTAACATGGTTCAGAAGTGCTGGTTTAATGAATCTAAGGACATGCTGTGGGAGGACAGGGGAGGCATCAGGAGAAAAATCTTCAAGACAGGAGATCTAAAGGAGAGAATCAAATTACCAGTTTTTTAATTACAGATATTTGCTTCCATTTTATTGTATAACAACACTACTATAGGATATGCCATTTTCTCAGCTGAAACATTTTGTATGGATTTCAGATACATAACATAATAAGCTTCAACTATAGGTCCACTTATGTTCATTTGTGTGATAAAGGCTCGGTTAACTAGAACACAGGTAATCATAACTCTTAAACTAGACTTTTTTTTTTTTTCCCTACTACCTGCTATGAGGAAAAAGAGGCAGATTACAATAAAGCTTAAATAAATCAGACTTAATTTTAAAAACAAAAAATCCTTCCAGGACATATTATGTATTCTGCCCCGTTTCATATACTTGCTGAATCCAGAACAGGGATCAGTGGACTTTTTATGTAAAGGGGCAATTAGTCAGTAACTTAGGCTTTGCAGGCTACACACCATCTCTATCAGACATTCTTCTTTATGTTTTTTAACAGCGCTTTAAAAACATAAAACCATTCTTAGCTCATGAGCCTCACAGAAAACAGGTTGCTGGCCATTATCTTCCAAACCCTGCTCCAGAGAATTGCAAACATTTAGAATTTATTTTCAAATGCATGAGCCTGAGACATTGAAAGGTCTTGCATCATCTTCAAACAACAATAAAACTAAAAATTGTGATTTACATTTAAATTTGTTTTCAAATGAAAGTTAGTAGTGATGCTGCCTGATTTATTCTGATAGATTTTAGTTTAATTCTGTTAACTAAAGAATTGACTTATGTCCTTTTCCCAAGCATTCTTATTAATATCAGTTTTATTACTTCTAATCTGCATATGATTCTGTATTTTTACCTTTTTTGGTTTAATGAACATCCAAGGAAAATCAGTCAGTATTGGAAGGAGCAGTGAGCCAGTTTTAGATGACCTGGGTCTTGACTCAACCTTGTGATTTGAGGGATATAGTTTACCTTCTCTGGGCCTAAATTCATGTGTAACCGAGGTCTAAATTATCTACCCTGCATCCTTTCAGGTCTAAAATCTTATGATTCACTCTGATTGTTGGACTTACCCACCTGCAGCTTGTATTTTGAGATGTTACAGTTCCCAAATTAATGAATGTTTTTAAAGAAAAATGGTAGTATTTTCCATTTTTCTATATGTATTTAGGATAAACGGTGAAACATAACTTACAAAGCAGTTACTTTTGGGACTGGGCTTATTAGAGCTATAGACCAAGAATCAGGAAACCTGAGTTCTTACCCTAATTCTTTTACCAGCTTTGTTGTGTGGCAGTGGTAAGATCACATAAACTTCTGGACCTCAGAATCTTCACCTATAATTCAAGGGCAGAAAGTCTGTGATTCTGTAAAAGGGTAGTGATTTGTTCCTTTCTACCCCTCCTTTTGACATAACTTTCTTCGTTGTATCAGGAACAGATCCTAGAAAGTGGTATTAGTTAGCTTTCTTGATTGACATTTCCCAGTAATATTGATGAATTGGGGTTGGAAAATAGTGGAAATTGTTAAAAGTTCTGTTCTCAGTCTGGGTCCTCTGCATGCTAGTGGTTCACCACATTTAGTAACCTAAGCCATACTGTGAGGAGCTCTCAAAGGTGGTAATATTCAGAGTTTAGAGCTTTGAGAGAACAGTTTTTAAAATAATACTTTTTTTTCTCATGATAGAATACATTTATGAGAAAATATTTTTTAAAAAGCAGAGAGCACAGTTAACATTTTGGTATAAATCTTTCCCCATTTTTTTTTTTTTGCATCATGTAATTTTACATTAAAATCTGATATCTTCCTCCCCTCCTTCCTCATTCATTGTTTTTTTTTTTTTTCTCATCATATTCTTAAAACATTTTTGTAACTACAGGTGCCCACATTCATGTCACTGCCAACCTTGGCCTGCTGAGGGCAGTAGGAGCCAGGCCTTGAGAAGCACAGAGGAAGTCTAGGGCTGAGGGTGGCAGTGTAATGCAGGAAGTTTAGGAGGCAGGGTCTCAGAGGGAAACCTACCTCTAGTAATGTTTACAGAGTGAAGATGGGACTTGAAAACATCCAAGTCTCTTCATCCTGATTTGGTTCTTTCTTTTGCACAGTGACAATAAAATAATGAGCTGAATTTATTTTCCTTTTCCAGCTTGCCTGGTGGAAATTGACACAAATACTTCACTTGTATTTGACCTAGCACTCTTAAAAATCTAATCCCAAAGTAACATTCAAAAAAAGAAAAATCAGTGGAATAAGACCCACAAGATCAGACTCTCCTTACCCCTCTGTAATTTTAGCCTTGAACCATTGGCCCTCAAAGCAGCTTTATGACTTTCATAGGCCTTAGACACTTTTGCCTTCTTAGGCCTCTTCTTCCATAAAAAATTAGAAAATAATGTTACAGTTGCATTTGTATAAAATGAATTTTATATATAAACACATCCTTAAATCTAAAAGTTTGGTTTTTTTCTTATGAATTTAAAAGAAATTAAAACATTTTGGGGGGCCTCTAAATGTATTATGGGCCTGAGACCTGGTGCCTAATAGATAAGTTGGCCCTGCCTATACTATGAAGGGTGCTATTGGGAAAATGGCAGTCACTACCCTCTCCCCTATAAGCCCACCTCACAAACCCTAGAGGAGCTTTGCCACACAGCCAAGAACATTGCAGTACCTGCAGCTTTAGATCCATAGACTTGAACTTTGTTCTTTACTGATGTGACCAAAATTCAGGAGTGTTACTTGGGACCATTCATCCCCCAAAGAACGATAGGCCGCTGTGGCTAACTTCAGTTTTCAGGTAGATATTTTATTCTATTCTTAATCAATAGTTTTGAAACTCATGCCACATGTCCCGCCGTCTTTTCTTCCTGCATTTCCCTCAAGCCCTTTATTTTCATCCTCACTCCCTCACTTCTTACCTGACAGTGTATAGGTACAAGATCCTTCATTGTCATGTGTTGAAAGCAGGGCCTGAAGAATAGAGTTGAACAAACCCATTCATATTTCCCAGAAGCTGACTAATGCTGCCCCAGCCCTCTCTCCATAACTTTCCTCCCCCAAAGGACTGGGGCAAGGGCTGTGACGTGCAGACCATCTGGGCAGCAGAGGAGGCTGTGGTCTCAGCATGCCAACCTGAGTGGGCTTCCTGCTCTTCAGTTTACCTTCTTCTTTGTCTTGCTGGGTCCTAATGAAGTGAGCTGGAGGACCTGGAGGAACTGATGCAGTCAGGAGGCCCTAGAACTGATGCTTTGTTCTGTCCCTACAAAAGAGCCATAGGACACCTGGCCACCCGGAAGGTAGCTGCCATCCTCAGGTCATCAACAAGCATCCAGTTGGTGGGTTTCTCAGTAGAAATTAAGTCAGGGTACCCAAATGTTGTGGGGTTTTTTTTTTTTTTTTACCTACACTCTTCTCTACCCAGAGCTAGGCACTAAATCTATAGAGTCACAGATTATGACATTTAGGAAAACTTTTTTCTCACAAGCACGAAGAGAAAAGCACATACATTTGTAACATCATCTGTTTCATCAGGGTTAATACAAAATTTAACAAAGAAATTTGATCTGCATCTCCAATTTACCAGTGGTTTAATAGTTTTCTTATAAATTAATACCACATTTTGCAATATTTCCAGAAAATCACTGCGGAGAATAATGTAATATACTTTAGCTTGATTCCTGACCTTTTCTTAAATGGTTTTATGTGTGCTGTTCCCCCAAACTCTTGTTTTTTCATTTAACCTATAATTTGTGCTTTCTGGTATTTTCTAAATCTAAGCTACCTTAAATCCTTTCTGGAACAAGGCAAAGAATAAATATGTCATCTCCCCTAAGTCAGGAGAAAGTCAGAATATCCCAGAGAACCTGTGATTATGCCAGGGGCTCTATACCAAACTAAATTTGAACAGGTAAAATGAACTCATGGTATCTGGGTTGTTTTATTTTTATACCTTTGACTATATTTATGAATATATTCATAAGAACTTTAATTTCAGCAAAAAATGCCTGATCTGCCGTCTTTGAGGTTTCCTGGGGTACTCTCTTAGGAATTAAGAAGTATGTTAATTATGATTTTATAGTTTGTATTCCTGTTTCATAGGTTACCACAGAACATTTGTTTCAACCTATGGATTATAAAATAGTATTTAGATTGTAGCATGATTTAAATAGATAGGTCATATATATCTTTGAATTTGTGGATTTGATGTGTAAATTGTGTATTATATATAAGTTTACTATGATGATTGGTAAACCTGTTGCTCTTGTTTTCCCCAAATGTTATCAGTGTTTATGGATTTCTTTATTAGTTTGAATTTTGGAATGTTCTGTAATAAGATATAATGATTTCAACTATTTTGTGCTTTTAAATATGCCATGTTGTCTATATCTGCAATAAAGAATATTGTAAATATTAATGTTTGTACAATTATTAAAGCTTTTCTTCAAAATGATTGAACTCTCCTCCTTGTACTTATTTTATGTACTGTGACATAAAATATATCATTTTGAGCTTTGGGGTTTTAGCTTGTAAAATTTAAAGGGAAACATTCTGAAGATTCTATATAAATAAAATTTTGAAAGTAAGGTGGTGAATCATTTGGTTGCTTTCTAAATCATTAGCAGCATGGACACTGAATTACAAACAATGCCCCATTAATTCAGCAAACATTTGTTGAGCATTGCAGGGGCACAAAGATGAATGTCTTGCTTTCTTTCCACAAGAATCCTACTACCTACTACCTAATAAGTGGGCAACATAAAACCTAACATAGGTAGCTAAGACACTAGGATGCAAACTGAACTGATTATAAATGCCTGTAAGACTTCAAGGGTAAGAGGTGTTTAGATAAATGAGAATTCTCTAGAATGAAAGCAGTGAGATTAATTGCTTGGAAGAGATCGCCTTTAAACCAAAATGACATTTGGGGAAGATGTTCTGTAGGGAAGTGATCTTAGAGCATAGGCATGGAGGTAAGGAATGAAAAAAGATTTAGAGTGGCGAGTCTTTGGCCAGAGGGTAGGGTACATGAAGATGTTAATTATGAAGGTAATTCACATTCAGTCAACTAAGGATACGAAAGGTATAAATTAACAGAAAATTCTCACCTTAGAATTAACTCATTAACTGGTCTTTAACTTCCCAGTCCTTATTTTCTGCAAAACCTATCAATTTCAAAAACAGAACAGGGTCAGACTTGTGTATATTCAGTACATATGTATCTTCAATGTCTGTCCTTTTATTGAGGACTTCTTTCCATCTCAGCACATAAACATCTGTTCATTCTTTGCAAGAGGTACATAGCATTCTGTAGTATAGATTTGCCATAATTAATTTGATCAGTTTTCAACTGATGAACTTTAGATGTTCCCATTTTTCTATGAAAAATAACTTTTGTTTGCACACTTCTAAAATTTCTCTGAATAGATTCCTAGGTGCTTAATTGCTAGATAAAGATCTATGTACCCCTTACATTTTGTTAGTATCTACAAAAAAAAATTTCAATTTCCACAAGCTAATTTTTCTCATACTACAGCCACGTTCATCATCTTGTTTACAGAACCAATTTGAATTCAGGCTCCTAAATGAAAGTAATTTAGGTGGCAAAGTATAATAAAATCCTAGGAGTGCTAATTCCACGAGGCTGTACAGCTGTTATGGATTCCTGCTAATTAAGCATTTGCTATAATTTTCTGATTGGCCAGCGTCATAGCCTGTAGCTCCAGACCAGCATTGTCCCACAATCCAATTTGTACTGTAATAATGGTTTTTCTTACTGTTGCTGATGTGTTTCTACATCAATGATTCTCAATTATCTTCCTATAGAATGCTAGCTTAAATACAATATTGTAATATTTGCAAAGAGATACAGCTAAATAAAAAACTTGCTTTTGTCTTCCATATTTTTCCTGCTATCAAAAACAAACCTTATCAGTTAATAACTCTGATAGCTGTTACTGGGTATAATCCATGATTCCTCTCCCACCTTCCCCCATTAACAAGTTCACCTCAAAATGCGGAAGAATTGGACAGTTTCTGAAAGCGAGTTCACTGCTTAGCTCATTTTACCTAGATTAGCGATCACTGAACATTCTTTTGTTCCAAAACGCCTCATAATTAGGACTCAGCAGTAACTGTGGCATCTTGAACCATCAATAACCAGAAGATTGTCCACATCAGACTCCCTTTGTGTAACAAAATAAAAGGAAATCTTGATAAGACCTTTTTCAGAACCATCCTCCTAATCACAAAACAATGAGTAGACTAATCCTCTCTGTCACAACCCCCGCCCCCACCCCCAACCCCCGCACCGCCAGACAGAGAGAGACAGGGAGATTCCTTTTAGGCAAAACCTCTAATTAGATTGCAACGTCACAGATTTGGAGAGTATGTTAGGATAATTAAAGCTAGCTGCTAGAACAAACCACCCCTAATTTTCAGTGTCTTAACACTGTAGGTTTATTTCTCACACAAAGTGCACTGCAGCAGTTCTGATTGGGTGGCTCCCCTGAGCAGCTCAACTCCCACAGGTAATTCGGGTACCCAGATTCCTTTCACATGTAGCTCTGGCATCTTGTGACTCTAAGTAGCACAGGTGTAATCCATTTGAGGACAGGTTGAGAAAAAACAGAATCACACATGATAATTGACCTTGGCTTGGAGTACACACATCGGTTTTGCTCACATTTCTTTAAGAACTAGTCATATGGTCCTACGTTGATGCCAAGAGGGGCTGCTCAATGGAGTCCTGATTGCACAGCTGCTTCACAAGATTCTACACTGTGGAAGGAGAACAGGAATCTTTGTTAGTGACTAGCCATCTCTGTTACAGATGGCTAAGGTTGGTCTTATAAAATGTTTTGAATTCATCTTCAAATGGACTTTAAATTACTGTGCCAGAGCCCTAGTATTAAAAGAAAATGGATAATGTATCCGCCTAAAATCAAAGAATCTTAAAAGTTGGAAAGGACCTTGGAAACGTTTAGGCTTAGAGTTCTATCTTCTAATATGAAGAAACCGAGGTCCATGGAAATGAAGCAAGGCATCGCCCAGTCATACAGTCAAGTTTGTAGAAAGGCTACATCTAGAAAAACCACAGTTTTGCTATTGCACCATTCTTTTGAGTGATTCCAAATTATTTTTAATTTCATGGCATAAAGAACTACTCAGAAGATTTTATGTGCAATTCAAATCTTCAATATAATTTATGTTTTAATTTAAAATGTAATTTTGTCTTTCAGAACTGCAAGATCTAATAAATGCCCAGAACATGACTTTTATGGAAAAGTTGACTAAAGAATTACTATTAGAAGTGATATAATTAATGGCCCTTTATTAGCTTTAATCTAAGATTAGCTTTATTAGCTTTATCTAAGATTAACGAACCCCAAATCTTTGCTGTTAGCTTATAAATCCACAAAGCTACATTTGTTCAATCTTTTTAATGAAAATGTTGATATCTAAAGCCATTAGAGGGCCCTCCATCACAGTCTATGAGCACGATGATCTCAGCCCTGCAGTGTTGATTGGCTTTACAAAGTCAGAGAAGGTTGTACATCAGGCTGAATGTGTAAACACTGTAAATCATTTGGTTGCCTAGTGCCTTGACATTGTGTGATCTTGGGGTGAGCATCCTTGTTTCATGGTATCTACAGTGTAGCCATTTTCATTTCTCAAGGTTTCATTTTGAAGGTATTATAATAATAGCATCATCCATTTATAGTTACAGTTCTAAATGCTATACAAAACAGTATAACATTTAATCCCCACAATAACGCTGAAAGAAGTTTCATTATCCCCATTTTAAACTTAGCTTTAGGAGACTGGTACAAGATGTTGGAGTAGAAGGATGTGCGCTCACTCTCTCTCGCAAGAGCACCAGAATCACAAGTAACTGCTGAACAATCATCGACAGGAAGACACTGGAACTCACCAAAAAAAGACACCCCACATCCAAAGAAAAAGGAGAATCCTCAGTGAGACAGTAGGAGGGGCACAATCACAATAATATCAAATCCCCTAACTGCTGGGTGGGTGACTCACAAATTGGAGAACAATTATATCACAGAAGTCCACCCACTGGATTGAAGGTTCTGAGCACCATGTTAGGCTTCCCAACCTGGGGGTCTGGCAACAGGAGGAGGAATTCCCAGAGAATCAGACTTTGAAGGCTAGACGGATTTGATTGCAGGACTTTGACAGGACTGGGGGAAACAGAGACTCCACTCTTGGAAGGCACACACAAAGTAGTGTGTGCATCAGGACCCAGGGGAAGGAGTAGTGACACCATAGGAGACTGAAGCAGACCTACCTGGTTGTGTTGGAGGATCTCCTGCAGAGGCAGGGGAAGGCTATGTCTCACAATGGGGACACGGACACTGGCAGCAGAAGTTCTGGAAAGTACTACTTGGCAGGAGCCCTCCCAGAGTCTGCCATTGGCCCCTCCAAAGAGCCTGCAGGCTCCAGTGTTGGGTCACCTCAGGCCAAACAACCAACAGAGAGGGAACTCAGCCCCACCCATCAGCAGACAAGTGGATTAAAGTTTTACTGAGCTCTGCCCACCAGAGCAATACCCAGCTCTACCCACCACAAGTCCCTTCCATCAGGAAGCTTGCACAAGCCTTAGATAGCCTCACCCACCAGAGGGCAGACAGTAGAAGCAAGAAGAACTACAATCCTTCAGCCTGTGAAAGAAAACCACATTCACAGAAAGATAGACAAAATGAAAAGACAGAGGAATATGTACCAGATGAAGGAACAAGATAAAACCCAGGAATATCAACTAAATGAAGTGGAACTAGGCAACGTTCCAAAAAAAAAACCTCAGAATAATGATGGTGAAGATGATCCAGGACCTTGAAAAAGAATGGAGGCAAAGATCGAGAAGATGCAAGGAATGTTTAACAAAGATCTAGAAGAATTAAAGAACAAACACCTATAAGAATAAAAGAACAAACAAACAGAGATGAACAATACAATAACTGAAATGAAAAACACACTAGAAGGAATCAATAGCAGAATAACTGAGGCAGAAGAACAGATAACTGACCTGGAGGACAGAATGGTGGAAATCACTGCCACAGAACAGAAGAAAAAAGAACGAAAAGAAATGAAGACAGCCTAAGAGACCTCTGGGACAACATTAAACACACCAACATCAACATTATAGGGGTCCCAGAAGGAGAAAAGAGAAAGAAAAGACCTCAGAAAATATTTTAAAAGATTATAGTCAAAAACTTCCCTAACATGAGAAAGAAAATAGCTACCCAAGTCCAGGAAGCACAGAGAGTCCCAGGAAGGATAAACCCAAGGTTAAATATGCCGAGACACATAGTAATCAAACTGACAAAAATTAAAGACAAAGAAAAATTATTAACAGCAACAGGAAAAAATGACAAATAACATACAAGGGAACTCCCATAAGGTTAACAGCTGATTTCTCAGCAGAAACTCTACAAGCCAGAAGGGAGTGGCATGATATATTTAAAGTGATGAAAGGGGAGAACCTACAGCCAAGATTACTCCACCCAGCAAAGATCTCATTCAGATTCGATGGAGATTGAAAGCTTTACAGACAAGCAAAAGCTAAGAGAATTCAGCACCACCAAACCAGCTCTACAACAAATGGTAAAGGAAATTCTCTAAGTAGGAAACACAAGAGAAGAAAACGACCTACAAAAACAAACCCAAAACAATTAAGAAAATGGTAATAGGAACATACATATTGATAATTACCTTAAACGTGAGTGGATCAAATGCTCCAACCAAAAGACACAGGCTCGCTGAATGGATACAAAAACAAGACCCCTATATATGCTGTGTACAAGAGACCCACTTCAGACCTAGGGACACATACAGACTGAAACTGAGGGGAGGGAAAAGGTATTCCATGTAAATGGAAATCAAAAGAAAGCTGCAGTAGCAATACTCATATCAGATAAAATAGACTTTAAAATAAAGAATGTTATAAGAGACAAGGAAGGACACTACATAATGATCAAGGGATCAATCCAAGAAGAAGATATAACAATTATAAATATATATGCACCCAACACAGGAGCACCTCAATACATAAGGCAAATGCTAAGAGCTGTAAAAGAGGAAATTGATAGTAACACAATAATAGTGGAGGACTTTAATACCTCACTGACACCAATGGACAGATCAGCCAGACAGAAAATTAATAAGGAAACAGAAGCTTTAAATGACACAATAGACCAGACAGGTTTAATTGATACTTATAGGACATTCCATCCAAAAACAGCAGATATCACAGTTTCTTCTCAAGTGCGCACAGAACATTCTCCAGGATAGATCACATCTTGAGTCACAAAACAAGTCTCAGTAAGTTTAAGAAAATTGAAATCATATCAAGCATCTTTTCTAACAACAATGCTATGAGATTAGAAATCAATTACAGGGAAAAAAATGTAAAAAACCCCAAACACATGGAGGTTGAACAATACATTACTAAATAACCAAGAGATCACTGAAGAAATCAAAGAGGAATTCAAAAATTACCTGGAGACAAATGACAACAAAAACACGATGATCCAAAACCTATGGGATGCAGCAAAAGCAGTTCTAAGAGGGAAGTTTAGAACAATGCAATCCTACCTCAAGAAACAAGAAAAACCACAATCGAACCTTACACCTAAAGGAACTAGAGAAAGAAGAACAAACAAAACCCAAAGTTAGTAGAAGGAAAGAAATCATAAATATCAGAGCAGAAATAAATGAAATAGAAACAAAGAAAGCAATAGCAAAGATCAATAAAGCAAAAACCTGGTTCTTTGAGAAGAGAAACAAAATTGATAAAACTTTAGCCAGACTCATCAAGAAGAAGAGGTAGAGGACTCAAATCAATAAAATTAGAAATGAAAAAGAAGTTACAATGGACATTGCAGAAATACAAAGCATCCTGAGAGACTACTACAAGCAACTCTATGCCAATAGAATGGACAACCTGGAAGAAATGGACAAATTGTTAGAAAGGTATAACCTTCCAAGACTGAAGGAGGAAGAAATATAAAATATGAACAGACCAATCACAAGTAATTGAAACTGTGATAAAAATTCTTCCAACAAACAAAAGTCCAGGACCAGACGGCTTCACAGGTGAATTCTATCAAACATTTAGAGAAGAGCTAACACCCATCCTTCTCAAACTCTTCTAAAAAATTGCAGAGGAAGAATCACTCCCAAACTCATTCTACGAGGCCACCATCACCCTGGTACCAAAACCAGACAAAGATACTACAAAAAAAATTACAGACCAATATCACTGATGAATATAGATGCAAACGTCCTCAACCAAATACTAGCAAACAGAATCCAACAACACATTAAAAGGATCATACACCGTGACCAAGTGGGATTTATCCCAGGGATAGAACGATTCTTCACTATATGCAAATTAATCAATGTGATACATCATATTAACCAATTGAAGAATAAAAACCATATGATCATCTCAATAGATGCAGAAAAAGCTTTTGACAAAATTCAACACCCAGTTATGATAAAAGCTCTCCAGAAAGAGGGCATAGAGGGAACCTACCTCAACATCATAAAAGCCACATACAACAAACTCACAACCAGCATCATTCTCAATGGTGAAAAACTGAAAGCATTTCCTCTAAGATCAGGAACAAGACAAGGATGTTCATTTTCACTACTCTTATTCAACATAATTTTGGAAGTCCTAGCCACAGCAGTCAGAGAAGAAAAAGAAATAAAAGTAATACAAATTGGAAAAGAAGAAGTAAATCTGTCACTGTTGGCAGATGACATGATACTATACATAGAAAATCCTAAAGATGGCACCAGAAAACTACTAGAGCTAATCAATGAATTTGGTAAAGTTGTAGGATACAAAATTAATGCACAGAAAACTCTTCCATTCCTATACACTAATAACAAAAGATCAGAAAGAGAAATTAAGGATACAGTCCCATTCACCATTACAACAAAAAGAATAAAATACCAAGGAATAATCCTACCTAAGGAGGTAAAAGACCTTACTCAGAAAACGATAAGACACTGATGAAAGAAATCAAAGATGACACAAACAGATGGAGAGATATAACATGTTCTTGGATTGGAAGGATCAATATTTTGAAAATGACTATAATACACAAAGCAATCTGCAGATTCAATGCAATCACTATCAAATTACCAATGGCATTTTTTACAGAACTAGAACAAAACAATCTTAAAATTTGTATGGAGACAGAAAAGACTCCAAATAGCTGAAACAATCCTGAGGGTGAAAACAGAGCTGAAGTAATCAGTCTCTCTGATTTCAGACTATACTACAAAGCTACAGTAATCAAGACAATATGGTAGTGGCACAAAACCAGAAATATAGATCAATGGAACAGGATAGAAAGCCCAGAGATAAACCCACGTACCTATGATCAATTAATCTATGACAAAGGAGGCAAGAATATACAATGTAGAAAAGACAGTCTCTTCAATAATTGGTGCTGGGAAAACTGGACAGCTACGTGTAAAATAATTAAATTAGAACACTCCCTAACACCATACACAAAAACAAACTCATAATGGATTAGAGACTTAAATATAAGACCAGACACTATAAAACTATTAGAGGAAAACATAGGAAGAATACTCTTTGACATAAGTCACAGCAAGATCCCTTTTGACCCACCTCCTAGAGTAATGGAAATAAAACCAAAAATAAACAAATGGGACCTAATGAAACTTAAAAGCTTTTGCACAGCAAAGGAAACTATAAATAAGACGAAAAGACAACCCTCAGAATAGGAGAAAATATTTGCAAATGAAGCAGAAGATAAAGGATTAACCTCCAAAATATATAAACAGCTCATGTAGCTCAATATTAAAAAACAAACAACCCAATCAAAAAATGGGCAGAAGACCTAAATAGACATTTCTCCAACGAGGACATACAGATGGCACATGAAAAGCTGCTCAACATCACTAATTATTAGAGAAATGCAAATCAAAACTACAATGAGGTATCACCTCACACCAGTTAGAATGGGCATCATCAGAAAATCTACAAACAACAAATGCTGGAGAGGGTGTGGAGAAAAGGGAACCCTCTTTCAGTGTTGGTAGGAATGTAAATTAATACAGCCACTATGGAGAACAGTATGGAGGTTCCTTAAAAAACTAAAAATAGAATTACCATATGACCCAGCAATCTCACTACTGGGCATATACCCAGAGAAAACCATAATTCAAAAAGACACATGCACCCCAATGTTCATTGCAGCACTATTTACAATAGCCAGGTCATGGAAGCAACCTAAATGCCCATCAACAGATGAATGGATAAAGAAGTTGTGGTACATATATACAATGGAATATTACTCATCCATAATAAAGAACAAAATTGTGTCATTTGTAGAGACGTTGATGGATCTAGAGACTGTCATACAGAATGAAGTAAGTCAGAAATAGAAAAACAAATATCGTATATTAACGCATATATGTGGAACCTAGAAAAATGGTAAAGATGAATCGGTTTGCAAGGCAGAAATAAAGACACAGATGTAGAGAATGAACGTATGGGTACCAAGGGGGGAAAGTGGGGGCATGTTCTGGCGGTGCTGGGATGAATTGCGAGATTGGGATTGACATATATACACTAATATGTATAAAATAGATAACTAATAAGAACCTGCTGCTATAAAAAAAATTAATTAAGTTAAAAAAAATAATATAAAATAAGCTTAGCTTTAGGGAATTCCCTGGAGGTCCAGTGGTTAGGACTTGGCGCTTTCACTGCCAAGGGCTCGGGTTCAATCGCTGGTTGGGGAACTAAGATCCCGCAAGCTGCATGGCACAGCCAAAGATAGATAGATAGATAGATAGATAGATAGATAGATAGATAGATAGATAGATAGATAGATATAGATAGGTAGATGATAGATAGATACATAGATTATAAACTTAGCTTTAGAATGTTTAGGTAACTTACCCAAGGTCTTGCAGTGAGAAGTAGCAAAAACAGAATTCAAACTGAGATCCATATGATTCTACAGTCAGCTCTCCAAACTATCATGTTATTGGTTTCAGAGCTGCAAGAAACCTAAGGAACAATTTAGTTCAATCTCTTCATTTTTGGATGAGAGAACTAATTCCCAAAGATGAGAAGTGACTTGTCCAAGTCACAAACCCAGTCAAGGCCAGACTGGGAAGTCAAGGTCTTCCCATTGCCAGAGCTCCTGGATCACACCTCATGGGAATCCCTGACTTCTCTGCATAACCAAAGAAATCCTGTGCTCATAGACTCTGCACCACATTGTACCCTAACACAGCCGATTAAGCCATGGGATTATTAGTCTGTTACCTAAGAACAGAAGAAATGGGCCTCATGGATAGAAATTTGCTCCAACATGGTTCCCTGTCTTTTCCATTACAGCCAAGCCTGGGAGAAGTGAATTCATAAAAACATCTTGCATTTTTAAAAGTAATTAATCTCTCTGCCTCCAATAGGTCCCCCTGCCTCCTCCATACTGCAGCCAGAAGGATTTTTTTTATGAAGCACAAATCTGAGCATGTCATTTCTTGGCTTAAAATTCTCCAATGGCTCACCAAGCTTTCTGCACCAAGTCCAACATGGAAGCTGAGAAGACCATTATGATGTGCCTTTAACCATTCTCCACCTCACCTCTTACGAGCCCCCCAGCCCTTCCAATCCAACACACACACACACACACACACACACACACACACACACACACACATTTGCACTCTTTGCTCTAGTCATACTGAACCACTGGGTGAATCCAAACACGTGCAGCTCCACCCTGCAGCCTATCCATGCCTTTCCCCTACATGGGACACCTCCCCTTGTCCCACCGTTGTCTTACTTCTTTGTGAACTTCAAACTCAAACACCACCTCTGCCCTAGAAGCCTGCTCTTCATTATTCTACTCTTCCACTCTTCCCTCCAGACTGGGTTGATCCTTTCAGCTGAGCCCCTCTGACACCCTCTTCTTACCTCAGTCACGGCCCCAGGCACGCTGGCTTTCACTTGTCTTTGCTTTTCTGCCACGTTCACGGTCCTGTGAGCTTCTGAATAGCATGGACCCTAACTTTTTAAACTTTGTATCCGCAGTGCCTACTATGATACCTAGCATGAATTAATAAGGCACCGAATGGCAGTTTGATGAATGAATAAAGGATTGAATGAATGAAAGAAAACAATAAGAAAAAATGGAAGGCAGATCTTTTGGTGGGGGGCAGGGGTGAATCAGTTTTTTCACACTCAGATGCCAGGTGTTTTTGTTTCCTATTATAAGGAGGAAAAAAGAATTGAGGCAGGAATGTTTGTTCAGAAAATGAGCCCCAGAGTGGGGCGGAGGGCAGGTGGAGCAGAGGGCCTGGGAGAAGCAGCATCTCTTCATTAGCGTAAGTGCGTTGAGAGCTTCTGGAGACATGAATCAACCGATTAGCAAGGGTCGCTTGCTCCAGAAGACACATCCTCCTGCAGTTTCCTCAGAAACACAAAGACAGGTGAGATCATAACACTATAAACGTAACTGCATTTTTCTCATCAAAAGTGCAACAGAACTTGGATAATTATGAGGCTTCAGTAACTTTACCATTTTACATCCTGTGTATTTTCATCACTGAAAGCTGGTGGGGGGGGAGGGGTGGTGCTCAATCACTCTGATCCATCACATTGTGTTCTTTTCCGTGGCACCTACACATGGAGGAAACAACTCGGAGTGGTAGAGCAGGTAGTGAGATAGCCTCCATTTCAAGACGACAAAGATGCCTTGGTAATTTGAGGTCAGGCAGCGAAGTGGGCTCCCTATTCTGTGGGCAAGCGGTATTTCTCTGTCAGGCAAATGGGGACCACAGGGCATCATCCTTAGACCTGGCTGAGCGGTGCAGGTGAGGCAGTGGCAGCTCACATCCAAGCCCTTTCTCCACTTTGATGGATGCCCTTGAACAGCACTATCTTTTCATCCAGGGAGCCAGCATAGCCCCAGGCGAAAGGGAGGGTGACCTAAGTGTCCACCGACAGATGAATGGACAAAGAAGAGGTGGCATATATATACGATGGAATATTAGCCATAAAAAGAAACGAAATTGAGTCATTTGTAGTGAGGTGGATGGACCTAGAGTCTGTCATACAGAGTGAAGTAAGTCAGAAAGAGAAAAACAAATACCGTATGCTAACACATATATATGGAATCTAAAAAACAAAGGTTCTGAAGAACTTAGGAGCAGGATAGGAATAAAGACGCAGACGTAGAGAATGGACTTGAGGACATGGGGAGGGGGAAGGGTAAGCTGGGATGGAGTGGGAGGTTGGCATGGACATGTGTACACTACCCGGTGTGAAGCCGGTGGCTGGTGGGAAGTGGCTGTGTGATGCGGGGAGATCAGCTCGGTGCTTTGTGACCACCTAGAGGGGTGGGATAGGGAGGGTGGGAGGGAGATGCAAGAGGGAAGGGATATGGGGATATATGTATATGTATAGCTGATTCACTTTGTTATACAGCAGAAACTAACACACCATTGTAAAGCAATTATACTCCAATAAAGATGTTAAAAAAATAATTTAAAAAAATAAAAGAAATTATGATTCAAAAGAAAAAAGGGAGGGCAGAGTATTCTCCAGGCTGACTGGGATCTCTGGACCCAGAACTGACTGAACTCTCCTCTGTAGGAGAGAGAACATCTACAGTAAAAAACAGAAAAACAGAAGAAAAATCAGGACTTTGTGGGACTGGAGGGCTTTCTAATGGCTGCAGAAGGAAAAGAAAGGATCCTGTCAAGCCCAACCCCCTCCCCAAGATTTAGGTGTGCAACAGTCCTTCCTCCTGGCCCTCAGACAGAGGACCCAGCTGTGCATTTTGCAAAGTTCCGTATAGCAGGTATTTTTTTTTTATTTTGAGGAGAGGACCACTTGGAGGGAGCCCTGGATTTCTAGACAAAAGATAGCTCTGTAAAATGGAGAGCAGAATTTGGACAGTCAGAGAAAGGCATTCTGGGTAGACGGTACTGGGGCAGCAGTGGCACAGTGACAAGAGAAGACAGTGCCGCATGGGGTGACATGAAGATTCCATGCGGCTGGTACACACTGCATGGGGTGCCACATAGATGTGGAAATCGGGTCAGACCTTGAGGGTGTCAGGAGCCATCCTAGAGAGAGGTGTATTCATAATCCTCATGAAAAGATTCAGGCAATCAACAGCCACCATCTTCAAATCCTAAAATGAAGAGATTCCACTAAGTCAGTAATGTTCAGGCTTTTATTTAGCTAGAGATCTCTGTTTAAAGAAAAGCTTACATAAAGACCAAGCTATTATGACAGATGATAAACCAAGTATTATCTGTAAAACAGATAATAGCCCCAAAGTAGAAACAACCAATTTGGCCATCAACTGGAAAATGGATAAATGAAATGTGGTCTATCCATACAGTGGAATGGTATTCAGCCATTAAAAGGAATGAGGTACCAATAGATGCTACACAACAGAGAAGGGCCTTGAAAACATTGTGCTCAGTGAAAGAAGCCAATCGCAATCCAAGCATATAGAATGTCCAGAATAGGCCAATGATAGAAACAGAAAGTAGATTAATGGTTGCTAGGGTCCTGGGGGAGGAAGGAATGGGGAGTGACCGTAATGGATATAGGGTTTCTATCTGGAATGATGAAAATGTTCAGGAATTAGATGGTGGCGATGATGATTGAACAACCTTGTGACTTTACTAAGAACCACTGAACATACTAAAAACCATACTTTAAAATGGTGAATTTTATGGTATGTGGATTTTTGTCTCAAAACAAAACAAAACCAAGAGCAGATAAAGCAGAACTGATGTGGGGAAGGGAGGAGACACCGTAGCCCTCCCAGCTGCCCTGATCATTTCGTGTCCTTTCCAATCTCCCATCCAGAGCTTTCAAGCCTGGCTTCCAGAGCCCTGGGGAGTTAAGTAGGAGAAAAAGTGAGGGTCCTAAAATTGAGAAAGTAAACTCTTACTTAATTCTCCTGTTTCCCCCCCAATCCAGAAAAGTTCTGCTTCCCCCTCTCCGGGTGCCAAACAGGCAGTGACCTAGTGGCGTTAGGGAGGGTCAGTTACCTGCCAAGGGAGCAGGAAGGCACTGAGAGGTAACTGCTTCTTAAAAGTACGTTTTACCCGTCCGCACCTCTTTAGCCTCATCTTCATCTCTAATTCCAGCTGTGCTGCGGGCTATAAATTCCTGAGCCCTGATGGGTCGGAGAGGTTCTACAAGGCAAATGGGTTACTTCTCGCCTTCCCCCGACTTTCCTAGGTCTGCTAAGTCAGGCCTCTCCTGCTTATCTGCTACATCACACCTGTCAGTACAAACCAACCACCACCACCTTGCCATGCTTTACGGGTGTTCCAGGAGGGAGCGGAGGTTAGCTGTGCATAATCTTTCATCTTTAACCCAGAGTCTGCCATGGTTTTCTATATTTCTTAAATTCCCTTCAATTAGCACACACTAGTTTTATAATTGGGGGGAAAAAAAGAAGGAGAAAGATGAACATTTTGGAGGTCAGTTTGAAATCACTTGGAAAGTGCAAACAGACTTGAGAGAGAGGCAGGAGTCCAGAGAGACGGAAGGGCAGGGGTGCCATTGGCAGACATCTGCAGTCGGAGATCAGAAACAGGTTCGATGGTGATCAGCCAGAGTTACGTTGCTCCATCCCTAGGGGAGGGATTCATCTCTGAGCTATGACCACAGGGCACATGGGGAAAGACTAGCTTTCCAGAATGACCAATTGGCTGTGCAGTGTCACCAGGGCCTGACCCAATGCCCCAGGTGCCCCTGACCTTGGAAGCTGGAGCCACTTGACACCCTGCTGCCCTGCACGCAGGCTCAGCCCTTCCCTATACCAGAACCAGTTCGAACTTAATGGGAGTGGGTGAGATACAGGACATCCTGGGCTCTGGAGCGGTTAGCATCCAGGAAGCCATAAATTCCCCTGTGACTCACACCTCAACCCTAATAACCATCCAGTGAAAAAGGCCCCACCTTACAGTCCAATTCTAGCACCAGCCTACCCAAACACACTTCTATATTTTTATTAATTTAATTTAGTTTTTTATACAGCAGGTTCTTATTAGTCATCCATTTTATATACATCAGTGTATACATGTCAATCCCAATCGCCCAATTCAGCACACCACCCCCTGCCACTTTCCCCCGTTGGTGTCCATACGTTTGTTCTCTACATCTGTGTCTCAATTTATGCCCTGCAAACCGGTTCATCTGTACCATTTCTCTAGGTTCCACATATATGCATTAATATATGGTATTTGTTTTTCTCTTTCTGACTTACTTCACACTGTATGACAGTCTCTAGATCCATTCACGTCTCTACAAATGACCCAATTTCGTTCCTTTTTATGGCTGAGTAATATTCCATTGTATATATGTACCACATCTTCTTTATCCATTCATCTGTCGATGGGCATTTAGGTTGCTTCTGTGACCTGGTTATTGTAAATAGTGCTGCAATGAACATTGGGGTGCATGTGTCTTTTTGAATTTACCCAAACACACTTCTAAGTCCACATGTTGCTGGGCCTTCCACCAAGGCCTGAAATCTAAGACAAAACACACACCTGGTAGCTAGATCCCTGTTATCTGCTGCCAATCGTCTCTGATAAGCCCTTTGATGTTTCTCCAGACCTCCCACCCACCTCTCATCCAGAACCAAAGTGCTGCTTCACCCAGGCACGTTCATGATCAACAAGACAGTTAAAGTAGCCAACATTGTCTCCACCCCAGGAGGCTTGAGGTCTTGACTCAGCAGTAAGAGAAAGAAGTGTGCCTTACCTGAGACAGCTGCTCCAGATTTACCCGCAAATGGATCTCAACCCCTAGGCTTAGCCCAGACCTGGCTAGTCTTTCTGGAGATTTCTGGGGCACTTAAAGGTTTGATGATTTCTTCCCAATGCCAATAGACACACTTTCCTCTTGCCCAATTTAGGCCTGGGAAGGCCCTATCTAGAGCTTGCTCAGCCATTTTTGCAATGTAAATTCAGAGGAAAGACTACACATGAGCCATAATAATGAGATTGCATTTCCTATAATCGGATCTTACTGGTTCTCTACTAGTAATTAAAATAAGTGCTGTTAAAAGGTTAAAGCCAGTGAGGGGCCAGGGAGTCCTAGGGTCAGGCAAGAGAAACAGACGACACATCTAAGAAAGACATCTTCCTGACTGTTGCTATTTTTGTGGTACTGCCCAGGTTAAATCCATGCCACCACTCACTCAGTGTGTGACCTTGGGCAATCTCAGGCACCAATACTGCCTAACTCATAAGGTTGCTGAAAGGAATAAATGAGTTAATACATGCAAAACAGTTAGGACAATTCCTGGGATGAAGCAGGAGCTCAGTAAATGTTACTTATCATCATTATTGCCTTTATCACTCTTATTATGATTACAAATTATATTAGTATTATTATTTAAATACTATTATTTATTTATCACTATTATTTAAATATTATTTAAATCAGTCAAGTTTCTGTGTGGGAAAGAGAAACCACTGTAGGTGTTTTATGCAAGAGGAGATTTAACACAGGAAATTAGATGCTTACAAAACCACTGGAAAAGGGGTGAAGGTGTGGACACCAGCCAAGGCCTCCAGGAATGACCACCGGGTGATTCGCTAGGACCTCTGAGGCTGCTACTGGAGCCTGCTGGAATTAGAATGCCACCACTGCTGCTTCCGCTGCCCTTGAGTGTGGGGAGGCCATAGTAGTGACCACGCAGGGGTCAAGATGCCAGTAAAGGAGCCCTCGGACACCAGAAGGCACAGAAAACTCTCATCTCTACACTTGCAGCAGCAACATCCCAAAGAGGCAGGAAGAGGGCTTTCTCCTCACTTCCACCTGCCAGGTCTCCTGAAAAAATATGTAAATGGCAGGACCTAATGGGCGTGTGAAACTCTGAGAGCCTGGGAAGTGCAGTTGCTCATTTTCCAACTGTTCCAACGAGAAGGAACAGGAACAGAGGTGGGGAGAGACAATCCACGCAGGCAGCTGAATGAGAAGACCATCCTAAGTAGAAGGCACACCTCTGTCTAGAGAGTGGGCCTCACCTAAAGGGGGAAACCGTTCCTAACGTTGGTGCATCAAACCAGATGAGGATAGAAAAGGCACGTACGTATGAGCAGAGCGGGTCTCACTCTCTTGGCCTTCACCATGAAGTTGGGTCTGTTATGAGTAGAAATATATCCTCTAAGAAAACACAGGAGAAAGTTCTTATAATGCTTGCCTTTCAGGCAAAGCACAAAACCCAGAAGCCACAAGAAAAAAGATGGACCTGTTTAACCAAAGAGAAAACTTAAAATAAAAACACAAGCCAAAGTTTGAGAGGAAATATTTGCAATTTAACTAAACAGTTAATATCCACACTATATCAAAGGCTCCTTTAAGACAATAGGATTGAAATATTCAACTGGAGCAGGTAACCTAAAAACTTTTCATAGCTTGGTGTGTTGCGTATGCTGTGTCCTCTGTCCGAAGAGCCTTTTCCCCCTCACCCACCTGGAAAAACTCTATTAATATCTGAAGACTCTAATACTAACCCCTCTCCTTGACTCATTAATTTATTTTCCCTCTGTAGTGGATAGCATGGTGCACAGCCATTCTGAAGTCATCCCCTTCAGAATGGCGGCATACTGTCCTTAGCTACAGGAGAGCTGAGTCTTGTACAAGAATTGGAAAGAAGTTGCCCTATCCACGGCTACACTACTTTCCTGCGGGCAGCTTGCAACCAAGATGGTGGATACAGGAGTACAAATGCCCAGAGCCCTTTGACAGCTAGGAGAACTAAGTAGAGCCACGCCAGCTCCAGAGATGATTATGGGACTAGCTAAGATCTCTTCAGATTTTCTGTGTCCAACCAACTTTTCCTCCCTCACCCCTCACGAGTATTGGTCCAGAGAGCACTTCCCAATAAACCTCCTGCAGACAGATCTCAGAGTCCTGGGTTCTGTTTTCCTGGGAAGCTGGATGACAATCTCCTATTGATGGTTTACAGATTTTTTCCATAGTGATATGTGTTAATTTATTTTGTCCATCTTGATAGCATCTTATTGTACAAACATACCACAATTTAGTTATTCTTCCCTTTTTATGGATACGTAGTTCACTTCCCTTTCTTTGACTCTTATACACAGTGTTTCTATTCATATCTTTTTATGTATCTCCATGAGCACTTGCGAGTGTCTCTGGGATGTATACTTGGAGAAGTGGAACTGTGGAGTCAGGGATATATGCAGCTCCAAGTTTAGAGATATCACCAAGTCTCTCTGTAAAGTTATATTACCCATCGACACTCCCACCAGCCTTGCATCATAGTGCCTACTTCCCCACACTTACCCAGGTATTGTCAGACTTTTACATGTTTGCCAATCAGATGGGAGGGAAAGGGCATTTCATTGTTGTTTGAATTGTAATTTCCTTGGTTACTAGTGAGCTTGAGCATCCTTTTGTGGAGGGTGGTGGCATACTCCTCTCTAGGAATTACTTGTTCATACCTTCTGCCCATTCTTGTATGAGGTTGTTCGGCTTTTCTTATTGATTTTTAAGAGTTCTTTATATTTGGGCTAAATAGGGACCATTTGTTGGTCAAATGCAGCACAAAATCACCTCCCTCTCTAGTTTCTCCATTAATTTTCTTAGACTTCTTCATATATATAACTTTTACATATATAATTCTTTATGACTTTTGTGGTTTTAGGTAGGAAAAGCTGGTTTCCTACCCGAAGACCATAAAAATATGTTCTTATATTTTCTATAACAGGTGATTTTTGTGTGTAGTTTTTTCCATATGAATAGCTAACTGTCTCACCCCATTTATTTATTACCTCTCCCACTGATTTATAATGCCACCTCTGTCACGTATCCAACCCCCATATTTGCCTGGCTCTATTCTGGGCTCACTATTCTCTCCCATTAGTTTGTCTATCCCTGTGACAATTCCTTACCACTTTGGTTTCTAGAGCTTTATAAGTCCTAACAGTTGGTGTAGCAAGTTCTTCTCCTTATTCTTTTTTTTTGTCTTTTTTTTTTTCCAAAAGTATGATGAGTTTCACCAAGAAAACAACAACCACCCTTTGGGAGTTTGACTGGAATTGCTTTGACTCTACAGAAAATGTTGAGGAGAATTGACATCTTTAGAATATTAAGTATTCTTATCTATGAATATGTGTCCCTATCTTTATCACAGCAACTTTAACATCAATTTTGTTAATATCTTACAATTAAATTTTATACTTTTATCCATAAAGGTCTTACATACGTTTTATTCTTAAAGTGTACAAATAATATATTTATTTTCAATACCTTAATTTTTGATATTGGTGTATAGAAATGCAATTGACTTTCACATATGGATTTATACATATAAGCCTTCATAAGTTATAGATTTTCATAGGTTTTAGAAAATCATATCATCTTTAAATAGTGACACTTTTTTTTCTTTCTTACTAATCCTTATACCTCTTATTTCTTTCCTGATCTTATCATGCTGTCTAGGACCATCAATAAAATTCTGAGAGAAAGAAGGGGGTAATAAAGATGACCTTGTTTTTTTTTTTTAAAGTTGGTCTTAATGTTATGCTATGAAGTAATATTGTGTGTGTGTATTTGTTTCCTGCAGCTACTGAAACCTTCCTTGGCCTTCAGTTGCTTTAGAGCAACACAGAGATATGTGAAGTATGCTAGGATATTGTCTCTAATGCAGCTCCCCATGACTTGATGGAGATGGGACCAAGGAAAGTTTTCTATGAACCCATCACAACCTTTTAATGTAGGAAACTAGAGAGAAATCTAGACTAGCTCTGATTGGCAAATTGGGTGGTAGGGAATTTGATATTCAGAGTCAGAAACATTTTCTGATCTGCCTGGAAGAAAGCCTCTTCTCTAAGGTCACCGTAAACAATGCCCTCCAATTACTGAGAGTAACCAATATTAAACATTGAGATTATTGGCATCCTTGGTACAGAGATCACTGGCCAAGGATGCAAGACCCGGGAAATGAGAATGAGCTCCTCTTGGACCAGGGGAGGCCAATGGCTATGCTTTGTGGAACCTTCTGATCTAAGCTTAATCAGACAGAAGCCCAACTTATTTCCATTGCTTAAGAAATTGGAAGAGGAGGAAGCTAAGTCTTGTCTCCATGAAAGGAAAGCACACAATGAAAAACTGGTACCTACCAGCTGAGAACTTAATAGCTGCACACACATTTCGTATAAGGGAGGATAGAGACCACACTGGTGTTCATGCCTCTGGAGGGCAGTGGGGCAAAAGGAGCTCAGGTGATCCATAAGGTGAGCCTAATGCCCACAGGAGAACGTACAGGTAAAAGTGCCACCACATAATCAAATGCAGAGGGGTCCTGACAAGGCTGAGACAGGAACATCTCCCAAGCATAAGTTGAGAACTCATCATTCTAACTTACTTGGAGCACAGAGGAAAGTAGACCAGGAGTGAAAGTGAACATGTGGGAGATGACAGTCTTGGGAAGCAAATACTTCAATGTCGCAGAGTCTCAATACTCATGTGCAAGCCAATTAACCTTGACTGGTAGGAAGTAGAACGGAAAGCTCAGTGGGAGGCCTGGGGAAGTAAAGAGCAGCGCCAGATAAAGAAAGCAAATAATACACATATGTCTTGGCTCACTCAGACCTTCAGGGAACCTGAGAAAATACCACCACCCGGTTATACACTGTTTCACATGTAGTAATTTCTCTCCCAGGGAGAGCAGCTGGGGAAACGGACTTGGTTTCCACCTTGTGGAAGATGAGCAGTACCATCAATCTCATTATTCATAGTAGTTATGATGAAGAAAGTTGCTGTGTACACTGAATTAGTGAATACTGAATCATTGCTCCTAAGGGAGATAGAGGGTTGGGTTCCTACGAGCCCCTGGTCACAACATCTTCGCCAACTAATCAATACATTACACTGTTGCAGGTGTGTTTCTATTGAAAAACACCTTATTAACATATTCTATTGTTTCATTAACAGTGAACCACAGTCTCCAGCACTATAACTCATGCCTGATCTGAGCTTATCTAGCATGTGTATTTTCTCCGTCAGGGACATCACAGCTTTCTTACACATAGGAACACTTGACAGCACTTCAGCACTACACTTGGGGGGCTATATTAAACAGCAAAATCACCAGTCAAAAGCATAAAAATTTTAAAAACATGGCACTAAATAGACTACAAAAAGGACACGTTTATAATCTGAGCTGAAACAGGAAGGCAGAGCCTCGCCTTGTTGAACCTCAGCTGAGAATGTGAGGTTTGGGCGACTCAAATTATTTTCTGCTCTATGCATATCCACAAATGACCACAAAAGCACCTCAATTATTCCTTTTGGAGTTCTAAATACATTTTAGTGAGCGGGAAAATTCATGCTCACTAAATCCATGAATGTGAAATAAATGAAATCAAATACGAAATATTTCCAAATATGAAATCCATGAATAACAAGAATAGACTCTACATCTTTTGTAGGCACACAAGATGTGCACATCTTGTGCACAAGATGTGAGGAGAAATATAAGCTCCAGAGAACTAGGGTGGGGTCTTAGACACCTGTCAGGGAGGAGGAGACATAGCAGGGAAAGCCCTTGCACTCTTACTTTGGTGTATGATGAGGACCTTCTACAAGCTCTCCCTGGAGCTAGTAGACTCACTCTCTTACACTTCTATTATAACCAGCTTTGCGTCTATCTCATATTATAGTTATTATTATGCATAACTTCCTCTAGACTATGAGAGGTCTTGGGTACAGGAAAATTATATATTTTGTGGTTTCCCACCACCAGGGCCTAGAGCATGGCAGGCACACAGCAAATGTCTTTTCAGTAAATATAAAGCTGGGAATCTTAAAACTGAGTTGCCCATGAGTAAGTATCCAATTTCATACAATGACAAAGTACTTTTCACTTTGCAATGTACCTTCACATCCATTGTGCTATTTAATCCTCACAGTGACCTTGCAAGAAAAGTCTTGTTTTTCTTCTTTGTAGGTGAGGAAACATTTCCAGTCCAAACTGCTCTTCTGCACTCCAGGCCATGTTTCAGACATCTGGGATGACCCACGAGCATTCCAAGCATCATGCATCCAGAAAGGAATTCAGTGAGCTCCCATTCCCCATTGATCCAAACCAGAACATGCTCATCCTCCAGAATTGCCCATCTCAGTTCATGGCACCACCACTTACCTACTCAGGTAGGCAGAAACTTGCAAGACAGTTCACTCTCCTTCTCTCCTTCCCCTCCCCCATGCCATCTGTCTGTGAAGTTTCCTCCCAGTTCCATATCTCTCAGTCCCTCTTCTCCAAACCACTCTTCCTGTGTTAGCTCAGACCCTGATCACCTCTCCTGGGCTAATGCGTTAGCCTGGATGCTATTTCGAACTCCTGTCTTGTCAATCTCACTCCTACCTCATCCCAGCTCTAGTTCCCCTGCCTTCTAGACCACACATCCCAATGCTGACAGCACGGTTTCTATAAATGTCAATTTGATGGCGTCCCTGTTCTCCTTTAAACAATTCAATATCCCATTACCATTAGGACAAATTCCAAATTCCTTTAGCTTATCATGGCTCCTTCTGTTTTCAACTCAGTTCTCCATTCTGGACTTAGCACTTCTTATTCCTAACTTGAGTCTGTATCCCAGTCTTACTCAGCTATTCATAGCTCACTAATGTGCCCCATCTTTCAAGACTCCATCCCTATTCATATTTTATTCTTTCTGCCTGGAATTTTGCTCTTTCCACCTGACTGGTTTAGCATCAACTTCTCTACCAAGTTTCACCTGACTTCCCTGGTCCCAACATAGAACTAAGACCCTTGGCACATTTGATGGAGTTCCAATGCTTACTACGATACTTGGATATGAATTGTTGTTTTCTCTCTTTTCCACTAGAGGGAGCGCTCCTTGGCAGCTGGAATTGCTCATCCCTATCTCTAGGGTCTAGCAGAGTGGCTGTCACATAGTAAGTGCTTAGTAAATGTTAAATGGGTGGATGGATGGATGGATGGATGGATGAATAGGTCCCCTGTTCAGATGGCATAGCCAGCAGACAGAATGACAATGCTCAAAACCAAACCTTCCTTTCATATTCTTACTTCTGAATTGCCTATCTTTAAAACCAGTTTTTCAACCTCCCATGTCTCCCAAATTACACCTGCCATTGCAGGCTACAAATGATGATGATATGCCCTGAGAGCTCCAGTTGCTTAGATGAAGGACTCTGTGCCCAGTGAGTACAAGGTGGCAATTTGTCCAATGGGCTTCTTATGTCCTGGACTGAATGTTGCAGAACCAGCTAATGAAATCTACATTGCAATTAGGCAAAATATTCCTGCAGCAGGTTGGAGAGATAATTACTGCCTAATTGTATTTTCCCCCGGTATTTTAGCCCAATGGTCTAGAAAAATAATTTAGAATCATGATTTTTATAATTATCTTTTTTTTGAGAGGTCTGTCCAGAATTGTAAATACCATCTAACAGGTTTGAGAGCTAACTTTGGTGTAGGCACTACTCTAAGGGTTTTATGTGCATTATCTCATTTGATTATCTCAAAAACCCCATGAGGTAGGTCCTATTTGGCTTATTTTACAGATGAGGAACTTGAGGCTAAGATGGGTCAAGAATCTTGTCTGAAGTTACCCCTGGTAACTGGGTTGAACTAGAATAGTCTGTCTGCTGCCAAAGGGCATGATCTTATCCATTTTTCTCTGCTGCCTCCACAGTTCTCAAAGGATTCACTTATTCAATTAATTTAGAAATTCTTTATTATTAAATAGTGGCAGGCTCTGTTTTAGGTGTTGGAGATACAATAGGGAGCAAAACAAAGTCTGTGTTTCCATGGAGCATATGCTCTGGGGACAGAAGAAGGCAAATAATTAATAAATAAATGTATGGTATATTATATATTGGTAAATGCTTATGTAGAAAGGTAAAGAGAGAATGTATAAGGAGAACTGTTTAAAGAATGAATGCATCTAAATTCCAAATCAGTAGTATCTTAGTCTAAGTTCCCTGGAGACATACTCTGAGCCTGGGATTGCCTGCAGAAGATTAACTGGGAAGTGCTCTCAGGAAAGGTACCTGTAAGGAAATGAGGACAGCTGGATTGGGCAGAGGAGAAGTTGAGCCATAATGCAATGCATCTGAGCTCTCAGTAGACACTACAGAGAACTTGCCATTGTGAGGGCTCTTTGGGGTTGTCTAAATCGAGGCAAAGGAGGCTGGGCCTTTGTGTCCCCACATCACCAGGCATTGGGCCCTGCTATCGCTGGGGGGAAGTGAAGCAGCTGCCTGTGACGAAGGGCAATGCCTACTGTGGGGCAGTTTTTGGAGTCCTGACTGTTGTTCCTGGACAGTGGGTATTTCCTGTCAAGCCTATCTTGTAGGATTATTGGCTGATGCCAAAGAAAGAACTGAGTCTTCGTTCTTCATCTCTATAAGCCAGGATGATAATATCTCTGCCAGAAGGGCTGCTGTAAGGGTCGGAAGGATAAAATGATGATAAATGACCATATAGAAATATAACAGAGATGAAATGAATTAAGGTCATCTATACTGTGGAATAGTATAGATCATGTGTGAAAAAAAAAGTGCCACTAGGCTTCTAATGAAACACAGCAAGCCCTTGTCCATCCTTGTTCCACATTCCAAAGGCAACCTCATTTAACTCATTAAGCTATCTTACCAGACAGTTACCTCTGTATTTCTAAACAATATGGTTATTTACTGTTTCCTGTTTTATCATATTTAGACATTATCTATTGCCTTTCTATTATGATCCAAGCATATAGCTTTCTTATACCACCCTCCCATCCCCAATCTGTCCCATAGTTTAAGTAAGATTGAAAATCAGGGTTTATATTATAATGACTGTGTAAATGGTTCTTTAACTTTTTAAAAACTCTTCATCAGATCTTCCATCTACCTGTTCATTGATTCATGTTTACAAACATTCTCATACTAGATACTCTATTTACCTTATTACTTCCTCTTTCTGTTTCCACATGGGGGCATCCCTCCAGGAGATTCTGTCCTCCTACTCTACCCTAGAGGGGTTATTCTCAAGGTCTACCACACAGCTGCCATCTGGAGGGGATCCTCTTGTTGTTCTCCTAGGTAGAATCCTCCGTTGCCTGGATTTCATGTCTTTTTCTCTCCCCAGTTTGGCTGGAGCACATCCTTAAGCAAGGAACTTGGCAGGAAGGGGTGTAAGTTTCATCTTTCCATCATCCTCTGGATGCCATATGTATTTGCATTTGGCCAAAAGCAAGATGGTTTGCTTCCTAGTAAGGTACCTCACACCCCTGAAGTTAAACAAGTATAAACAAAGCATTACATACTAATCCATTTATTTAACAAATAAGGACTTGGCCCTGTCCGATGATCTGAAATCAATAAGGCAGGAACTCTGCTCTCAAGATGTTTTTTCACTAAGGAAAATACATAAACGGGCAATGACTTAATGTGATCAATACTATAGTAGAAACTTCATGAAAAGCTAAAATAGCACCCCCCGCCCCCAACAGCAACAACAAAAAAGGACTTAGGGAATTCTTAGAAGACTTCCTAGGACTGGAACTACCTAAATTGAGCCTAAAAACTGAGAATGCATGTTTATTTATCAAGTATATAGTTTAAAAGTGGATAAGATATTTTGCAAAATGCTTGTAACCGTTCTGGTATACTGAAATTCTTCTAGCTACCACGACTGTGTTGACATCTCCCTAATCTCCTGAGTTTCAACATTTTTCTCAGCGAACTGAATAGTGCCTGGCACATAATATAGAGTTATTGAATGAATGGATGTCAGATGTGGCATTATAAATCAGTGGAGGAAGCAAGTTCTTTAACAAGAACTTTTAATGAATTATCCTGGGACAGCTTACTATTAACACACAAAAGAAAACAATAAAACTAGTTCCTTGTTTTACCTTATTTACAAAGATAAATTCCAGATGAACTGGAAGGTAAAATTTTTTTAAACTTTTTGAAGACAATACAAAAGAACATCTTTATGACATCAGAGTAGGGAAAGATTAATTTAATAAGGCACAGTGTGTAAATCGCAACATCAAGATTGATCCAATGGACACCAAAAGACACTTATCACAGAGTATTGTCAAAAATTTCTCTTCCCCTGGACTTTGAAGGTCATGTTTGTCAGTCTGACAGACTTTGATTCTAAACATGACCTTGCTGTTTACCAGCTATGTGAGCTTGGTCAAATAATTTAACTTTTCTGAGTTCAGGTTGCCTCTTCTGCAAAGTAAGATATCATTTTGGAGCATTAAGTGATATGACGAATGTAAAGGTCTTGGCAGCATGCACGGTTCATTTTAGGTGTCCACTGTGCTAGGTGTTGAGGTTTTCAGGATAAATGAGCTGTGATCCCATCCTTCAACCTTGAAGAACTTATAGTCTATTGGGCAATTGAGACAAATAAATAGACACTTACCTATAGAGTGACAAGTGTCATCACAGTTCTCTTCACTTTGGCCTTTTGTAGATCAAGAAGCAATGGCATCCCCGTCTTGGGGGGTGGGCGGCAGGCCCCTCTTGGCCTCCTCTGTTAGTTCCATTCCCCAGGGCACTATTACAGCTCTCCTGTTCTCACCGTGCACTCTCTTCACACATGATCTCATCCACTTCTATGGCCATGAATGCCATCTCTACGTTGACACCTCCAAAAATCATCTCCAGCCAAGACCTGACACATCCACTTGAATTTCTAATACACATCTCACACTCAGTATGTCAGAAACTAAACTCAATCTTTCTATGTCCCTAAATAACCTCATTCTCCCCATTGGTCAAGCTCAACAAATAGTCCTCAACCCACTCATTTACTCCAATTACTCAAGACAAAAACCTGGGATCAGTCTTAATAACTGCCCCTCATGTATTGCCTAAACCAGGTTCACTCTCCCATCAAAATACTTCTTAAATCAAATTCATCTACTTGCCTCCACATGAACTTAACCAACCTGGTCTAAACCATCATTTTCTCTCACCTGGATTTCCACTATAACTACATAACAAGCCTCCCTGAATCCCCTCTTATCCTTCTTCCCACCCTCATTCTTCACGCAAATAGTCTGAAAATGCAAATTAGATTGATATTTTCCTACACGAAACCCTCAGTTGGCTTCCCATCATACTTAAAAGTCTAAATCTCTTGCCATGGTCCACAAAGCCATGAATTACCTAGCCTCCACCAACCGCAACTGCCTTGCCTCACTCCCTTTGCTCATCAGTCTTCCCTGACACTTGTCTTTTTCCAATTTCTGTAGCACATTATATTCTTTCTACTTCAGGCTATGGGCATACACTTTTCTCTCTGCCTGAAACAATCCCTATCTCCCCCTTGGCCTAGCTAACCCATCTCATCCTTTTGGATCTCTTCTTAAATGTCATTTTCTTGCAGGAAATTTCCCTGTTGCCCCTATCAAAATCAGGTATTTTAACTTTCTAACCACCTCTTTCTTCTATACATATGTTTATCTATTTATATATCTATTTAGTTTTATGATTATTGAGTATATTTATCTCACCTAAGCGACTAAAATTTTTATAGGGTAGAAACTATGTCAAATTTGTTCCCTATACTATTTTGTCCCTTGTTATAGTTCACCATACCAGCATAGTTTACTATACATAGTAGGGAACTGGTTATCAATCCTGGCTGCACAGGAGATTTTATAGGGTGTTATTATGGGCTGAATATTTGTGTTCCTCCTTCCCAAATTCATATGTTGAAGTCTAACCTGCAGTGTGATGGTATTTGAGGGTGGGACCCTTAGGAGGTAATTAGGTTTAGATGAGGTCATGAGGGTGGGAGCCTCATGATGGGATTAGTGCCTTTATAAGAAGAGAAAGACAGAGATATCTTTCTCACCACATACAAGCACAGAGGAAAGGCCATGTATACAAGGAAGCTGGCCCTCACCAGGAACCAAATCTGCCAGCACCTTGATCTTGGACTTCCCAGCCTCAAGAACTGTGAGAAATAAATGTTGTTTAAGCCATCCAGTCTATGGTATTTTGCTGTAGTAGCCCAAGCTAACTAAGATAGGTGTTTAATAAATACATTTATTCGGGGGCTTCAAAAACCTACTGAATCAGGACCTTTTAGTAAAGGAGCCCAGAAATCTGTATTTTTAACACACTCCACAAGTGATTCCTATTTAGATAGCCCAGCTCTGATGTTTGGAATCTGCTGTTCTAGAGGAAAATGCCCAAGGTAAGAAATCAGAAGACACAGGTTTGAATTCTGCTCTGTAAATTTTTAGGTGTGACACTTAGGAAAGTAATTTAATATCTCTGATCTTCAGTTTCTTTTACTGTAAATTTGGAATAATAACATCTGTTTCAAAGCATAGTTGTAAGGCTCCAGTGGATGCTATATTTTATTATTTTTTAAAATTTTTTATAAATTTAATTATTGATTTATTTATTTTTGGCTGCATTGGGTCTTCGTTGCTGCACGCAGGCTTCCTCTAGTTTCAGCGAACAGAGGCTCTGTTGTGGTGCGTGGGTTTCTCATTGTGGTGGCTTCTCTTGTTGCGGAGCACGGGTTCTAGGCACGCGGGCTCAGTAGTTGTGGCTCACGGGCTGTAGAGCACAGGCTCAGTAGTTGTGGTGCACGGGCTTTGTTGCTCCACGGCACATGGGATCTTCCCGGACCAGGGCTTGAACCCATGTCCCCTGCATTGGCAGGTGGATTCTTAACCACACTGCGCCACCAGGGAAGTCCCATGCTATATTTTAAAACACTTTGTAAACTGCATTGTAAAGAAATAGACTTTCCACTTGCTAAGGATCTCTTCTACATAGTGCTTACGTCATCATCTCTGACAATCTACCTGGTGCAGCCCACACTTCTTCAGTGAGATAGCATCCCTTTCTTCACACTTCTGAAGAAGGACCAATAATAGTAATTCACAGAGCCTTTGCCTCTCCAAAGTTCTGGGCCATCATTGTCCAGATACACATCGTAACACACCCACAGCCTCAATAGCCCTTTTGCTTCTGGGGAAGAAACTGAGCTCAGGCAGCAGCAAAGCCGGGAGGAGAAGGCTTGGCCTCACCTCTATGGGGATGGCAAGGTCGAGTCTACGGAAAGTAATAAGGAAAAGCCACCACCAGGAACTGGGAGCTCTCTGAGCAGTGTCTTAACTGACATGCACATGCTGAATCCTTTGAAACCTTATTCTTTGGAGTGATGGCAAAACGAAGAAAACCGGATTCCCTAGCAGACGTGTAATTTTTTTAAAAAATGAACTCTCAGGTTTAAGCAATGTGCTGTGTGAATCTAGGAAAATCCTCTCATCAACTTGGCTCTCAGATATCTTATATGTGGAACAGGTGGTTGGACCAGATAAACATATAAATGAATGGAGGAATGAGCCCAACTGCCTGCAAGACAGCTTTTTGTTTAAGAATGCGGCACCGGGCTTCCCTGGTGGTGCAGTGGTTGAGAGTCCGCCTGCCGATGCAGGGGACGTGGGTTCGTGCCCTGGTCCGGGAAGATCCCACATGGCGCAGAGCGGCTGGGCCCGTGAGCCATGGCCGCTGAGCCTGCACGTCTGGAGCCTGTGCTCCGCAACGGGAGAGGCCACAGTGGTGAGAGGCCCACACATCGCCACAAAATCCAACACCCAGTTATCCAAGCCAGACAACTTGATTCTAATGATTCCTCCTAGGTTGTCTTCATTTCCCTCACCTTCCCTCCCTTCTCCAACCCTTCTAAACTGACCTGATTTAGCCCCTCATTATTTCTCACCTGGACTATTTCTCCAGTTCCTAACAGCTCTGCCTCTCTTCATTCGTTACCTTATTTGCCCACATATTCATTCATCTGAAAAACATTGAAGTATCTTCTCTGGGCCATGTATTGTTGCAGTGACTGGGGATCTGATGGTGAACAAGACAAAGTTCCAGCCTTCACAAAGCTTACATTGTCATTGGGAGAAATGACTGGAAAACTAATAAACAAATACACATGAAATACAACTTGAGGTTGTGGAAAGTTATTAAGGGAATGTGAAAGGTGGCCGAAGGAATAGAGAGTGGCATGGGCAGAGAGCTCTATTTTGTTTTTTTAGGGGAGTTGGGCAAGAATCCTCTGAGGAGGAAGTCAGGGAGTGGGCCATGTGAGATCAGGCAGAATACCATTCTAAGCAGGAGGGGGAATACGTGCAAAGGTCCTGAGGTGTACACAAGCTTGGTGTGTTCTACGAGTAGCCAAAAGAAGACCTATGTGGCTGGAATGGGATGAGTAAGGTGAAGAATCATAGGAGATGGGTTTAAGGGGTAGGTGTGGACCAGAGTCACGTGAGAAAAAGAGAGATACTAAGAATGACCTGTGACTTTGGGCTTGAGCAACTGAGAAAATGGTGGTACCATCTACTAGGTGGGGAAGACTCGGGAAGAATGCAGACAGGTACAAATTTTCAGTAGTTCTGTTTGCACCAGTTTTGATAGGCTTGTTAGATAACTAAGTGCACATATCAAGTAAGATGGATAAATAAGTCTGAAGCTCAAGGAAAAGGTGTGAGCAGGAGATGCGAATCTGGACTTATCAGATGTTATTTAGAGAGGGTATAGATGAGATAGGAGAGATGTGAGGTTTAGCCATGGGGAAACTGCATACAGAGAAGGAGACTGAGAAGGGGCAGCCGGGGCTGGGGGGCGGGCGGGGTGACGACACCAGGAGAGGAGGTTGTTGGAGCCAAGAAAAGAAAGCATTTTAAGAAATAAAAATGGTCACTGTGTCAAGTACCTCTTCTTTTCATGGAGAATTTAAATCAATTACATTTCTTTGAATACTGAGGTATTTGGCCACCTTTCTTACATCTTATTTTGTATTTCAATTTACCATGCTTTTTTCTTTGCTGCTTTATTTCTCTGCTGATAGAAATTCAGTTTGTAACTGGTTTAGAGGGAGTCTTAAATTGTTGGGTATACACATGAATGATTATATTTTTCCCACGTGTTGCTTCCAAACTCTGCTATGATGATTCCTTTCTCTCAATGGGTAATGGCTCCCTTAATGGCATCTTGGCTAGATTACTTAATTTTCAACAACTTTTGACTAATAGCACAGTCTAATTCTGTTTTGAAAAATTCAGTTCTGCTTATTTAAAAACCAAGTTTTTTTTCAAAGGCATACCTTTCATCTATAAAATTTTTAGTGGAAATTTTCAAACAGGTACAAAACACAGGGAAATTCTATTTATTTAAAACCTCAATCTTATATCAATTTCAAAGCTCTTATTCTCTGGAGGCTAGATGGGGACAAGTGGGGGACCTATGGTGTCCTGCTGTCAAGGAGCTCATTCCTGAGCTGTGTCCTCAGGGCATTTGTACTCCCTTTGGAGGTTTGATTATGTCTCTGGCCTCTCCCCACTTGGTGGCATCATGCATCCCTCTTGATGCCTGTGACTCTCCATTCTCCACTCTTCCCTGGTACTGGAAACACCACCCTTCCCCCCTCCCTGCCAATATTATCTCTGAGCCCATCTTCCATACTTCTCAGGAACTCGGATCAAAGTGAGGACAGCACCGCCTGACCGCCCCCACCCCGCCCCATTACCCTCTAGTTCTTTCTTCCTGCTCCCTTTACCCCCTACCCCTCTGATTTCTAATTTCATTATATCTTGTTTATTTATTGATTTATTCCTTTGTTTATTCAACAGTGTTTATCAAGTACCTACTATGGGTCAGACACTTGCTCAAAGTGGTGAACAGGTAGATATGCTTCTGCCTCGATGGAGCTCACAAGTCCAGCAGGGAAAATAGACAGTATGGTACTAGCTCCAAAACAGAAATATAGATCAATGGAACAGGATAGAAAGCCCAGAGATAAACCCACGCACATATGGTCACCTTATCTTTGATAAAGGAGGCAAGGATATACAGTGGAGAAAAGACAGCCTCTTCAATAAGTGGTGCTGGGAAAACTGGACACCTACATGTAAAGGAATGAAATTAGAACACTCCCTAACACCTTACACAAAAGTACGTAATGATACTAAAGTGTGATGCTATATTACACATTTTACACACATAGATGTTCATCTTTTAAATTCAGTTTAGACATTACCTCCTCTGGGCGGTCTCTCCAGATTCTCCTGGCTGGGCTAGGCACTCTCCTATGGGCTCAGTTGGTATCCTATAAATATCTCTCCCATAGCACTTCACACACTGCCCATCACTGTGGACGGGCCCGTCTTCCCCACAGTAAATGGTGGGTATCTTAGGGGCAGGCATTGCCTCATTTACTTCTTAATCTCTAGTTCGGTTTCAGTACATAATAGATTCCAAAAAATGCTAAGTTAAAGGCTGACTGAATAAACATTTCCATCAGATCCTTCCAAGGAGAGTCCCAATAAATAACTCTCTGAACAACTTGAGAAATAAGTCAAGAGTAAAAACACAAGCCAAATATCCCCTTTAGTAGTGCTAGATGCTCTGCTGGAGGACGTAGCTTAGTTTGAGAGCCAAGTGGGTCTGCCAGGGAACCATAGTATTAGGCATTTGCCCACCCAGGTGAGGGGCCATCAGGAGCCAGTAGGCAAGGTTAACATTCCTTCTTAATCTTGTAAAGAGTCAGAATGACCTACTACTTGGTAACTCCTTAGGAGATAACCTTCCTTCTTAACCTGGTAAGGGGTCATGATGACCCACTACACACTTCCTACATGCTGATCTGGATTGCGTAAGCTGGCAATATGTCATTTGACATATAGCCCTTTGTCTCAAAAACTTACATAACTGTGCTTTGACCTCTAATGGGTGGAACAGTCCTCAGAACTTTCTGAAAGACTGTCCTGGGTTATAATCCTCAGGTTGGCAAATAAAAGTTTCCATTTCTTTCTTAGATCAACCGTTGATGACTTTTTTTCATTGACAGTATCAATCATTTTGCTAGACCCTTCTGCTTATGTTAGATTGTTCAATTCATACAAAGCAGAGAGAGGTAGGTATTATTCCCATTTTGCAAAACACGAACCCAAGCATCATATTGGCTAAGTCACTCACCCGAAATTGCAAATCAAGGAAGTGATAGAGAGAGTCTGGATTCAACTGTATTATTAATAATTAGGTTGAGACTTGTTTAGGTGCTTATTACGTGCTAGGCTCTGGGATAAGTACATCAACACATCTAATCCTCACAGCAACCCTATGTGGTAGGTTTTTTTTTTTTAACTCAGTTTTGTAGAGGAGGTAATTTAGGCCAAGGTCACCAGCTCAGGGCTGAGATTCAAACCAGGATCTGTCCTCCAAAGCCTCCGTTTGCTTCCAGACTCTCAGACCATTCCTGCCTCAGGTAGAACACGTAAGCAAATCCACGAATTACCCCAAACCACAGGACAGACTGCATCCCCTAAGGCAAAAACTCATTTCTAGAATGGAAGTCAAATCTCCAGGGTCTGGGTTTGAATCTTGCCACTTGCTGGCTGTGGGTTTCTGGGCCAAGGCCTCAGTTTACTCACCTACCAAGGGAAATAATAACACCCCCATCACAGAGATGGACAGACACAGGAGAAGGGGGTGAGCTTCCCAGATGGCACACAAGGCACCAGGTTAAGGATTTGGGTGAATGATGGCCCGTGTCTTAGGCAGGAAACAGGCTGACGGTTTATCTCGCCTCCTTGGGAGCCTGGTTCCTCTCTCTGTGCTTGTTTGGCCCAGTCAGGTGCCTTGCCCGTGTCTGAGCCTGGAAGGGATGCCGAAGGGGGAAGGAGGGTTCTCTTAGCAGGGGTGACACTGGGGTCCCGTGATAGAGAGCAAAGGACAGACCCTAGACTGGGAGAGGGGCGCGCGATGGAGTGGCTGAGGCGGGTTGAACTTCTTCCTGGAACCCCGGGGATGTGGCCCTTAGTCCTCCCAGCAGACCTGAAAGGCAAGCGTTAGCTCTGCTCTTCAGAGAAGTGAAGGGAGGGTACTGAAACAGAACCAAACCGAACAGGCGACAGGAGGAGCTGAGTAGGATCTGGGGCTGGTGAAGGAGGATTAAGGAGAAAGGGTGAGGGAAGCAATCACTTACCCACTCTGCCGGCACCCTCTCTATACCAAGGATGTCCTGTCTTCTGTCCCACAAGGAGGAAGGAGGTGAATTCTGGTTGTTGGAGGTCTGGGTGCAAATCTGGTATAAATGAGCAACTATTTGCTCATTTATGAAGAGCCCTTGGCCCTGTCTGAGGCCCACAGCTGGGGGGGGTGTGGATGAGGGGCTGACACTCAGGCTGGCCTGACCCCTGCCCCCGTGGGGTCTGTTTTCCATATGCTCGTTACTTAAAGTGTCACCAGCATTAGCAGCTTCAACCTCACCTGGAAGTTTGTTAAAAAGGAGGAATCTCAGGCCCTGCCCCTGGCCTCCTGGCCAGAGTCTGCCTTTCAGCGAGATTCCCAGGTGA
Organism: Aethalodelphis obliquidens; assembly: GCF_003676395.1. NCBI lineage: Eukaryota > Metazoa > Chordata > Mammalia > Artiodactyla > Delphinidae > Aethalodelphis > Aethalodelphis obliquidens. The sequence goes on from NW_020837953.1 coordinate 3,478,598, forward strand.
TTTGAATGCCTTTACATTTGAGAAGTCCTGTCCTACACTGCCTCTAGGTTATCCCAACATTCCTTCACAGCTGCTGTCCACGCAGCAAAATCAACCCCTTCCATTGCTCTACTGCTGTCCGCAGACCCCATCTCATTCTGAGATTTACAGCAACTCTTTAAAGTGGGTTTTATTATCAAAGTCAACAAGAGACTTGCCCAAGTTTTCAGAGCTAGTTTAGATCAAGATAAGAAGCCCTCCTACGCCTCCTGTCTCTTCACATCTTCCCCCAAAAGAAAACCGCACCGCCAGTTCGGAGGTACTGAGACATGAGTATAGTACATATTTTTTAAAAAGAGGGCATGAGGGGGGGCGGTCCAGTGGTTAAGACTCCGTGCTTTCACTGTTCAGGGCGTGGGTTCCATCCCTGGTCCCCGAACTAAGATCCCACATGCCACGTGGTATGGCCAAAAAAGAAAGAAAAAAGAAGGCATGAGGTTATGGCTAGTATCAATCTTCTGGAATCCCTGCTAGCCTGCACAAACCCCAGTGCTCCCAGGAGAGCGGCCAGTTCCGGGGCAGGCTTTCCTCTGCACGCAGGGATCTCTCATCACTCCAGCTGAGGAGTCCTGAAGAAAGTAGCAGCCTTGGCCTCCGGCCTCAGCTGTCACTCACTGGCAGACTAGGGTGAAGTGAGCTTACGTGTGAAGCACTCAGCTCTGTGCCAGACACAGAGACACTCAACGGCAATTCCTGTTGTTCCCCGGGGCCTCCGTTTCCTCATCTGGAAAATGGTGTTCTCCTGGAATCAGGTGTTTTCAAACCGTGATCCAAAGAGCTTTGGGGCTGTCAGTTTGCATCTGCAACCGGGTTTGGGTTGAGATAGAAAAGAGAAAGCACACAGATCCCTGTGCTGCCCCTGATTTTAACCAGAGCACCACGACTTTTAATCCATTTTACCTACAAGTTTCCTCGTGAGACTTCCTCTAAATATATATATATATACTCTTTGGTCTAAAATAATTTTGGAAACCATTGTGCTGAATATACTGGGGTTCCTTCCAACTAGTACAGATTCTGATTCCAGGCCTGATTGGGATTTATTAAGTGAGCGACTAAAATACTTACTGAGTGCCATGACATCATTCACTGAGTGACATGCCCTGAGTGCTGCTCTACCACGTTCACTTTGGCTGCTGTAGGGAAAACAGACCATAGGAGTATGTGTATGACAGAAACCCCAACATCCACTCAACCTTCCTTCTGCAGCAACAGAGCCCTGATTTTAGCTGGACACCTGGCTGCGCAGAACAAAGCCTATGTTTCCCAGACTCCCAGGTAGCTAGGTGTGGCTGTTTGATTAAATTCTGACCGATGCGTTTAAATGGAAGTGGGCACAATGTGTGGGTCACCCAGTTAAAGAAAACGGGTGTGTCCTCCCCTTCTCCATTTCTTCCTCCCAACTGGAGGAACTGAATGTGAACAGGGCGGTGAGCCGTGTCGGGTCAAAGAACATGCCCCATGGAGGGTGGGCCATAAAATCAAGGAGCCTGGCACCATGGGGCTGCCACACAAGCCCTGGACCGCTTCCACCCAGGTGGCTACATGAGTGAGAAACAAAGCCCTGGCTTGTTTAAGCCACTGTTTATTTGGGTCTCTGTTACAGTAACTAAATATATATACACATACCAGCTATGTACTATATGTGCTTAGGTATATACTAACCATATGCCATATGATACATGTATAAACTTACATGTATAAACTATGGGGGAGGAAAAACATAATTTTCTCTCTACCCTTTTAGGTTCTTGGCTGAAACACCACCTGTAATAAAAGACAGATCAACAGAAGAAAGAGAAAAAAGAAAGTTTAATAATGCATATACTTCCTGTATACATGGGAGAGACCCAGGATAACTGAGTAAAAACTCACCGAAATGGCCCAAGCCAATATCTTAAATACCATCTTCAGCTACAGACAAAAGATGTTAAGGGGAAGGGGAAGACCAGTTATGGGAGGTTACCAGGAAAGGCACAATAAACAAGGATATGGTTGTTATGCAGACTTCAGTTCTTACCTTCTCCATTGATAAGGAGTTTCTAGTGATTTACAGTCATCCTCCTCTTCCAGGTACAGAGAGGGAGACGCCCTTACAAACAGAGATCTCCCCTGTAAATGTAGATGCCTTTTACAAAATGGCTAACTTATACTTGGTTTTCAGAGCTTCTCCTCTGTCTGCAATTTAATAATAACCAGCCTAAAATAATCCTTAAGCCAAAGAGGCATATTTTGCGGTGACAAACTGCTCCCCTTCGATACTACCTGATACAGTGGGGAAAAATGGGAACAGAGAGACCAATTAGAATTTTACCAGCAAAACTGGTTTATTTGGGAGCAGAAAAGAACTGCAATTGAGGACATGCAACTGTAAAATGACATGCAAGTCCAGTAAAGCAAAGGAGAGGAAATTCTTTTATTTTATAGAGGAGGAGGGGGAGATGGGAGGGGCTGTTATAAACAAAATGTCTTTTGGAGGAAACTGGGAGTTTGAAGTATAGTGGCTTTTCATTGGCTGACTAGTGACAGTCTCATTGGCTGAGCTATGCCAGGCAAGGAGAAAATCTTTCTTCTTCCTGCTGGCAGGAGTAAAGCAGTGTCACTTCCTGTCAGAGATGCAAGATATGTCTCTTCCTGTTGGGTTCTGTATTGATACCAAGTGGTACGTGTGTGAGAGCTCCTCCTTCTGGCCTCCTGACTCCACTTTAGTGAGGTTTCCCTTTATTAATTTTCACAGAGGTGATGAGAAGCTCAGGTGGTTCTGGAGATATTACAGAGATAAAGGAGATGCCATTTGCTGGTCTAGTAAATGTGAGGTATGAGAGAAACAGTAGAATCATGGGTGATCCCAAGATTTGGAAGAATGTACTGCCAGATGGAGAAGGCTAGGAGAGGAGTATGAAGGAGGCTGGAAATCAGGAGTTCAGCTTGGACATGTTAATTCTGACATGGCAAGTAGACATCCTAGTGTTGACTGAGCATTTGGATTCAGGTATCAAGATTTCAGAAGAGAGGGAATTAATCATAAAAACAGAACTTTGGGGCAAAAATGTAGAGAATAGAATTCCACAGTAAAATTCGGATCAACCTGCTGCCTTGTCATTTTCTGTAATTGCAATATGGCTTTTAATTAACTGGCTCTACAGACCGCTGGGCACTGGGAAACCCAGAGGACAAATTACTGCTCTGTGCACCTTGGAAAGTGTATCCTTACATCTGAACAGCTCAGTGTTCCCAAGGCACATAATTATCCTCTGAAAGCTTTCCAGGGTGAATGGAGTTTGGTAAAGTTGGGAAGTTGGGGAACTGGATTTTCAATACAAAAGACACAATGGAAAGAGTGGTCAGAAGATCTGGCTTGGAGTCCTTAACTCTGTATGTAAAGAGCTGATGATATGGGACAAGTCATCTACTATCCAACCATCTATCTATCTGTCATCTGAACAGACTATCTCCAGTGTCATTTCTTTTCTCTTGAATCGCCCACATTCCTACACCATATGGTTGGGCGGTGCTGCTTATTGCCCAAGTAAGATGAGAGATGAAACCACCTGGAACATAAAAGGCTATAGAGTACACACACACAAAAAAAAGGGAAACTAGAAATAAAGGGACATCTGTCCAGAAACAAATGGGTAATGGAAACCTCTTCTGGCATCAGAGTTTGGGGCAATAGACACAGAGGGAGAAGAAGAAAGCCCATCCCTAGGGCTGAACTCTCTGAAGTAAAAGCTGTTTTGTGAGAGAGGCTTAGGGACAACAGTGTGGAATAGTTTGCGCCTTGCTTCTCAGGGTCTAACTCTGGGAAATTCCAAGTCTCAGCTTCAGCGTGGCGCCACGTCCAACACAGCTATGGATATATAAGCAGTAATGGACAAGGAGGTGTCTAAGGGCAATGCCACAGAGGCTGCACACTAGCTTGAGGGAGATAGAGAAACAGGGCGTTCCTGGATCCCAGGGCTGGGGTCAGGAGCTAGACGCCACAGAGAACAGGACTCTAACAACTTACAGAGTAAAGCAGGGACAAAGCCTTCAGCATCAGGGGCCATAAGCGGTTGGAGGACACCCAGAAGATCACAGGTGTTCTGAACGCCTGAACAGTCATCCACTCAGAGTGCCCCAACCCACCAGCCCTCTGGATGACACAGAGAATTACAGGAGCTCTTGGACCAGGGTCCCTCCCCGTGTGTAGTCTCTTCCCTGCCACCTCCATGACCATGGAGATGTATTAAACTCATGCCTGCACCCATCTTGGGAAAGAAGGAAAAGCGGGGTGGGCTTTTTGAATGAGGAGAGAAGCAGTATTGTTAAAAGGCTTGAGTTTAAATTACCGACTCCAACATGACTGGACTTGGCAGAAAAAGTAAGTCCAAAACAAACTGATTTGCCTTTAATTGGCAAGTTTAAGGATTATTTTCCACTATCATTAGCGGTGTGGGTGCAAGAGCAAAATAAGATCAGTTATTGCCAAAGGAAAGGATGTTATTTTGCACATCAGCATTGTGTACAGATTTTTAATATTCTGCTATCATTCTTTCATTCATTCATTCTTTATTCATCCCACAAACATTTGCTGAGCACTTACTTTCTGTCAGGCACTGAGAGATAGGTGAATAAGATTTTTCTGATCTCAAGAAGCTTAGAGGTTGGGGTGGGAATCAGTGCCCAAGGTCTCAGTTCAGGGTAAGAAGGGCTGTAATAGAGGCCAGCCCAGAAGAAAAGCAAAGGTGCTCAGCCCAGCCTGGGTGGACAATTAGCGAAGACTTGCTGGAGGAGTTGGTGCCTGACCTAAGTCTTTAGGATAAGTGGGAGTTCACCATGTGAAAAAAGACGGGTAGGAATGGTGACATTCATTTCTGTGTTCATTCATTCATTCATTTAATTAATATTTATTGGGTGCCTACTAAATTAAAAAACAGATCTAAGCAATGGGGCTACAGCAGGGGAAAAAACAAATGAGATTCCTCCTTTTGTGGAACTTATATTCTAGTGAAAGGAGAAAGAGACAAAAAACAAACCCAACAGAATAAATATGTAATATAATATCAGATAGCGATAAATGCAATGAAGAACAAATGAAGTTGAATAAGGAGATAGAGGGAGGCTCTAGTGGGAAGTGAGAAAGGGATCAGAGTAGGAATAGGCTGAGGGGAGGACCCTGATGAGGTGAGATCTGAATGGAGCTCCAAACGAAATCAGAGCCTTAACCATGTGACATCTAGAGGAATAACATTTGAGGCAGAGGGAACAAGTGCAGAAGCCCTGAGTCTGGAGTTTCCTTGACAAATTAAGGAACAGCCAGTAGTTCAACATGGCTGGAGCAGAGAGGGAGGGGAAGAGCAGTAGGAAATTAGGCTGGGAAGGTATCCAGGGCCAGTTCACACAGAGCCTTGCAGGCTACGATTAGGCGTCTGGATTTGTTCTGAATGTGAAGAAAAGCCACTGGGGTTTCAAGGCATGAGATAGTAGGGAGCATTCGGGGACTTACACATAATTTGTGGTGTGATTAGACTATAAAGTACAAAGTAGAGATGGTAAAGGATTGAGCCAGATGCGTAGGCTGGAGGCCGAACACAAAAGGCCTAGCCAAAATAGAGCAAGAGAGTTGGGATCGATCTTGAGTGCAGTGGAAGCATTGAATTGACACGATCAGATGGGGGTTTTGGAAAAATGATTTGTGGGCATTTTGGAGGATGGACTAGAACAGGAGAGTAGTATAGGAGCAAGGGAGCAGAATGAGGGCCCGGAAAACCAATCAAGGTGGCTGGTGTAGCCATGCAGGTGAGAGTTGATGACAGAGCAGGTGTGGCAAAACTGGAGATGAAGGGAAGGAGTGGGGTCCAAAGATAGAGAAGTGGAACCAAAGCTTCATTGGATTTGGGAGGTGAGGAAGGAGGAGGAGTCTGGCTCTCTCTTCTCCCTTCAAGTGATCTTGTCTGTTCCCATGAACAGCACCACCATCCTTATGATAACTCTCAAACTTGTATCTCCAGCCCAAATCTCAGTCAATTGAGGTCCAGAAGATACCAGAACTTCTACTTATATTTATTACAGCATATCCTTTGTAATTTTTTTTATTTCATAAGGTACATTCTATATTAGGATGGAAATATTGATAATAGTCAACGACTAATGAGCACCTACTATGAACTGGACCCTGTTCTAAGCACTATTCATTAATTAGCTCATGTAATTGTCCCAGCAACCTGGTGGGGTTGCTATTACTATTATAACACTTATTTTGCAGATGAAAAGACTGAGGCACAGAAGTTATAAATACCACAAGATCACATAGTTCATAGCTGCTGGTGGCAGACAGAGATGGGCTACATTTTTCCTCCTTCAAGAAAGGATTCCTTGCCCAGCTGCGAGGAGGTGATAAGCTGACAGCCTCTGTTTGTTCATTCTTTATGGAGCTCTTAGCTCTTCTCAGTGTGGCCCCAGCCAGTGACTGAGCAAGATGGTGGCACGAGGGCCTCAGCATTTCCACCCAAAATGGGATTCTGCTAATGGACTCTCTCCTCCAGCGCTCCACTTTGGGCCAACAGAGACGGTGCCAATCTGCTTCACAGTTTAGCAGCTTCCTCTGCCCAGCCCTTTCCTTTCACCAGGTTGCTCCTCTGGAAACCTCTTGGTCCCAACTGCATCTCAGCATCTGCTTCCCAGGAGACCGTCCAGACTCGGAGACAGAGCCAGGACCTGATGGCTAGGCAATGTAGACAGATGAGCCTGTGCACCCCAATACCCTGTTCGTCCTTCTGTCTTTGCATCTGCTGCACTGTGTTGACATTTTTGGCTTCTCAGTCTGGTGTGTGTGTGTGTGTGTGTGTGTGTGTGTGTGTGTGTGTATGAATTAGGCAACATAAAGTTTACCATTTTATCCATTTTGAAGTGTGCAATTCGGTGGCATTAATTATATTCACATTATTGTGCAACCAACCCCATGTTCATTTTTCCAAAACTTTTTTTTATCACCCCAAACAGAAACTCTGTACCCATTAAATAATAATCTGAGTCTGCTTTTTAGACACCAAAAATAAACTGAGCTCTCAGGACAGCAATGCTATCTTACTCACCTCTATCTGTAGCTCCCAGTCAGACAGAGCATCTACTAGGCATCCAAGATATTGCTTATCAAACTCAGGAATTAAAAGAAAATTCCTGCTGAAATTATCTGGGATGGCTTCCTGGAAGAAGTAACATTTCATTGGCATCCTAATTCGGTGGAAATGTGGGAAGCTCATCCCAGGCAAAGGGAAGACAAGGAGGGGGCAAACTTTGCTGATTGTCAACCCAAAGTCAGTGCTCCCCTACTGCAATTTTGTTTAGGGTGGCAAAGTGCACAACTAAGATATATATATATATATACATTTCCTAGCCTCTCATATCAAGATGGCCATTTGACAGTTGTGGCCAGTGAGATGTAAACAAAAGATTCACATTCCTGAAATGAGTGCTGCCATTTCCTCTTTTTTTCCTCCCTTCCACTTCTTGTCTGGAATGTAGATGTAGTGGCTGGCGCAATATTAGCCATCTTACAACCATTAGAGAGGTGGCAAGAAAAATGTGAAGTCCTTGGTCCTGACACTGAGGCACTGAATCAGCAACTCTAGACTTGTGTGTGTGTGTGTGTGTGTGTATAAAACTCTTAACTGAAAAACTTGGTTGAGATTTTTTCTGTGCAGTCAATGTAAGTCTTAACTGACACAATGGTTAAAGGCATAGAGGCTTGTATCTGAGACTGAGGTATCAGAGACAGTGTGATGAGGAAGAATGTCCAAACAAAGGAAACAGACAGAAAGTACTCGCTGAACACCTGCAATGGCCTGGAAATGCCAGCCTGGAAGTTTTAGGTGTTCTCTGGCTGTTACAGAACGGGGAGTGAAGGACATCTAGTCACATGATCACGAAACTGCAAAAAACCAGAGAGAACATCTTAAAAGTAGTTCCTTGGTTGATGAGGAAAAGTTCTTTATTGAAGAATCTTTATTGAAGAATCTCAGCAAATCAATGTAGGAGGAAGGATTGTATTAGAAAGTCACCATTTTACAACTCCCTAATGAAATAATGGATCTAGTCAACAATCATCCATGGCTGCAAAAAATCATAAAGTGAAAAATTGTTGGGGAACCTCATAAAGGATCAATAAGACAAACACCTAAACCCATGGATCAATCTTAACATCAGAGTTTTGCTTCCCAGTCTATACACACTAGAAGGAGGTTAGAGTAGATGTTGACTGCTGATGGACCACATCTGCCATAGCCTGAAACACTCTGTTCTTCTCCCCCTGGCCCAGTATTACTCATCTTTCATATTGTGAGTTAGACTTCACTTGTTTAAGAAAGCATTCCCTGACCCCCAGTCTATTTAGATGCCCCATCTCATCTCAACTTCTTGCTGAAAATATCCATATTGCTTTGTGATTTTCCTTTACAAATTGTACATTCACCATACTTCTACTCCAATAACGTGTCCATCTTCCCTGCTAAGCTCCATGATGGCTGACACCATATCTATCTGGTTTACCTTAGTATCCTCAGTAGCTTGCCCGCTGCACGGCACATTTTAGTCTCTTTATATGAAATGAATGAATTTACTGAATGAATAAATAAATGAATACACAAAGGAGAGGATGGAGATAATTACTGTGGAACAGCTTGTAATAAGGCAAGTACAGACATCAGTTGGAGGAGATGTCTGTGGGAGGATTTCTCTGACGTGGGAGGAGGTGTCAGTCTCTTATAATTTGTTTTGCAGGAGTGGTTACACTGGTAAGTATAAAATATGGCAGGCCTGGGACTTCCATTGGTGGTCCAGTGGTTAAGACTTCGCCTTCCAATGCAGGAGGTGCGGGTTCAGTCCTTGGTCAGGGAGCTAAGATGCCACATGCCTCGCAGCCAAAAAACCAAAACATAAAACAGAAGCAATATTGTAACAAATTCAATAAAAGAGTTTAAAAATAATGGTACACATCAAAAAAATCATAAAAAAAAGACAACTAAAAAAGAAAAGATGATTTAAAAAATATATATATGGGGACTTCCCTGGTGGCACAGTGTGGTTAAGAATCCACCTGCCAATGCAGGGGACATGGATTCTATCCCTGGTCCAGGAAGATCCCACATGCTGTGGAGCAACTAAGCCCATGCACCAAAACTACTGAGCCTGTGCTCTAGAGCCCTCGAGCCACAACTATTGAGCCCACGTGCCAGAACTACTGAAGCCTGCACGCCTAGAGCCCATGATCTGCAACAAGAGAAGGCACCACAATGAGAAGCCCGCGCACCACAACAAAGAGCAGCCCCCGCTTGCTGCAACTAGAGAAAGCCTGCACGCAGTAACGAACACCTAACACAGCCAGAAAGAAAGAAAGAAAGACCTCTTTCCTTAAAAAAAACCCAAAACATGGCAGGCATGGATAGCATCTGGAAAAATCCGCCACACTCTAAATGATTTTCTTCAGCAGCCTTGAATGGAACCAGATTCTCCTAAGAGAACAGCACTTCCCATTCACTGGCATCTGTCTCCAATAAGGAACATGGTCCCTGGAGCAATTGACTTTGAGGAGGCTGGAGATAATGAGATGCTCAGGAGCTTAAAAGATGCATGAATAGTCTTTGTCAGAGGTTGTCCATTGCCCAGTCCTCAGAACAAACTGCATCTCAGAGAAGGAACATTTCCCATGCAGCTCCTGGATAGGTCTATTTGGGATACAGACTCACTTCTCCAAGGATTTGACCAGACAACTTGTTTGCCTGTAAGGATTGGATACGTGTGAAAGCCTAGCCATAATACTGAAAAGTTTTACTTCTCTGAAGAAAGAGCCTGCCTGGCAGCTATGTGTTTGGCATCGTAATACTAAGGTTTTGGCATAACATCAGTCTGTTGGAAGCTACTTTCCCCTACACAGAGGGACCAGTGACGTTGGATGGACCAAAGTCTTGTCTCAGATGAATGCAGAGCCCACTTCAGAATTTCCAGCCCCTCAGTCTCTTGCTCCAAAGAACTGACTTTACCGTTGAAATTGCTAGTGCAGTGAGTTCAGTGATAGACCAGGGGGAGGAAAGCCCAGGAGAGGATGAGCTAGTCGAGGGGGAGCCACGTGCTCTGGAGCTTGGTTTTGGCACCTGTTGTCTAGGTCACACTTCCTCCAAGATACACTACCATAGTCAGAAGAATGACAGTTTGCTAGATTGAGGTCACACAGGAAAGAAGTATTAATAAGAAATCCATAATATATGTGTGTGTGTAAATATGTAATATAGCTACTTATAAAACATCAGTGAACTATGGCCATGGGCGTGTAAGACGTTGAGAGTTCACTTGTGCCTCATTCTTCCTAGATCTCATGATTGATCCCTTCACCCCCAGTACAGCCCACCTATGAATCCTCATTCCTTACTAACAAATCTACAAAGCCAGTGCTATTATTTTCTTGGTTTAGAATAGTCATTGAGAGACAGCACTCTGAAGTCAGACTTTCTCAGTTTGAATTCCAATTCCACCACTTGCGGCTGTGTGACCTAGAAAAATTAAGCTAATTTTTCCGTCTCAGCTTCCACTCTGTAAAATGGAGTTTAAAATATCTCTAACTACATGGAATTGTTGTGGGAATTAAATAACATTTAAAACAATGCTTGGCATATTGTAACTCCTCAATGATATTCATTATCCTTCTTATAATTATTGTTATTAATATTCATTTGTAGGAGATTGGTTCAAGATGGTGGAGTAGAAGGACGTGCACTCACTCCCTCTTGCGAGAGCACCAGAATCACAACTAACTGTTGAACAATCATCGACAGGAAGACACTGGAACTCACCAAAAAGATACCCCACATCCAAAGACAAAGGAGAAGCTTCAGTGAGACAGTAGGAGGGGCGCAATCACAATAACATAAAATCCCATAACAGCTGGCTGGGTGACTCACAAATTAGAGAACACTTATATCACAGAAGTCCACCCACTGGAGTGAAGGTTCTGAGTCCCATGTCAGGCTTCCCAAACTGGGGGTCCAGCAACAGGAGGAGGAATTCCTAGAGAATCAGACTTTGAAGGCTAGTGGGATTTGATTGCAGGATTTCGACAGGACTGGGGGAAACAGAGACTCCACTCTTGGAGGGCACACACAAAGTAGTGAACACATCAGGACCCAGGGGAAGGAGCAGTGACCCCATAGGATACTGAAGCAGACTTACCTGTTAGTGTTGGAGGGTCTCCTGCAGAGACAGAGGGTGGCTGTGGCTCACTGTGGGGACAAGGACACTGGCAGCAGAAGTTCTGGAAAGTACTCCTTGGCGTGAGCCCTCCCCTAGTCTGCCATTAGCCCCACTAAAGAGCTGAGTAGGCGCCAGTGCTGGGTCACCTCAGGCCAAACAACCAACAGGGAGGGAACTCAGCCCCACCCATCAGCAGACAAGTGGATTAGAGTTTTACGGAGCTCTTCCCACCAGAAAAACACCCAGCTCTACCCACCAGTCCCTCCCATCAGGAAGCTTTCACAAGCCTCTTAGATAGCCTCATCCACCAGAGGGCAGACAGCAGAAGCAAGAAAAACTACAATCCTGGAGCCTGTGGAACAAAAACCACATTCACAGAAAGATAGACAAGATGAAAAGGCAGAGGACTTTGCACCAGAAGAAGGAACAAGATAAAAGCCCAGAAAAACAACTAAATGAAGTGGAGATAGGCAACCTTCCAGAAAAAGAAATCAGAATAATAAGAGTGAAGATGGTCCAGAACCTCAGAAAAAGAATGAAGGCAAAGATCTAGAAGATGCAAGGAATGTTTAACAAAGACCTAGAAGAATTAAAGAACAAAAAAACAGAGATGAACAATACAATAACTGAAGTGAAAAAGACACTAAAAGGAATCAATAGGAGAATAACTGAGGCAGAAGAACAGATAAGTGACCTGGAAGCCAGAATGGTGGAAATCACTGCTGAAGAACAGAATAAGAAAAATAATGAAAAGAAATGAAGACAGCCTAAGAGACTTCTAGGACAACATTAAATGCAACAACATTCACATTATAGGGGTCCCAGAAGGAGAAGAGAGAGAGAAACGACCTGAGAAAATATTAAAGAGATTAGAGTCAAAAACTTCCCTAACATGGAAAGAAAATAGCCACCCAGGTCCAGGAAGCACAGAGAGTCCCAGGCAGGAAAAACCCAAGGAGAAACATGCCGAGACACATAGTAATCAAACTGGCAAAAATTAAAGACAAAGAAAAAGTATTGAAAGAAATGAGAAAAGAGGCAAATAATATAAAAGGGAACTCCCATAAAGTTAACCACTGATTTCTCAGCAGAAAATCTACAAGCCAGAAGCAAGTGGCATGATATATTTAAAATGATGAAACGGAAGAACCTACAACCAAGATTACCCTAGCCGGCAAGGATCTCAGTCATATTCGGCAGAGAAATCAAAAGCTTTATAGACAAGCAAAAGGTAAGAGAATTCAGCACCACCAAACCAGCTCTACAACAAATGCTAAGGGAACTTCTCTAAGCGGGAAACACAAGAGAAGGACCTACAAAAACAAACCCAAAACAATTAAGAAAATGGCAATAGGAACATACAGATCGATAATTACCTTAAACGTGAATGTATTAAATGCTCCAACTGAAAGACACAGGCTCATTGAATGCCTAAAAAAACAAGACCCCTGGGCTTCCCTGGTGGCGCAGTGGTTGAGAGTCCGTCTGCCGATGCAGGGGCTGCGGCTTCGTGCCCCGGTCCGGGAGGATCCCACATGCCACGGAGCGGCTGGGCCCGTGAGCCATGGCCGCTGAGCCTGTGCATCCGGAGCCTGTGCTCCGCCAATGGGAGAGGCCACAACAGTGAGAGGCCCATGTACCAAAAAAAAAAAAAAAACACAGAACAAAACAAAAAACAAGACCCCTACCTATGCTGTCTACAAGAGACCCATTTCAAACCGAGGGACACATACAGACTGAAAGTGCGGGGAGGGAAAAAGATATTCCATGCAAACGGAAATCAAAAGAAAGCAGGAGTAGCAATACTCATACCAGATAAAATAGACTTTAAAATAAAGAATGTTACAAGAGACAAGGAAGGACACTATGTAATGATCAAGGGATCAATCCAAGAAGAAGATATAACAATTATAAATATATATGCACCCAGCATAGGAGCACCTCAATACGTAAGGCAAATGCTAACATTTATAAAAGAGGAAATCGAGAGTAACACAAAAATAGTGGAGGACTTTAACACCTCACTGACACCAATGGACAGATCATCCAGACAAAAAATTAATAAGGAAACAGAAGCTTTAAATGACACAATAGACCAGATAGATTTAATTGATATTTATAGGACAATCCATCCAAAAACAGCAGATTACACTTCTCAAGTGCACATGGAACATTCTCCAGGATAGATCACATCTTGGGTCACAAATCAAGCAAATCACAATTGGTAAATTTAAGAAAATTGTAATCATATCAGGCATCTTTTCTGACCACAATGCTATGAGATTAGAAATCAATAACAGGGAAAAAAATGTAAAAAACACAAACACATGAAGGCTAAACGATACGTTACTAAATAACCAAGAGATCACTGAGGAAATCAAAGAGGAAATCACAAAATACCTAGAGACAAGCTACAATGAAAACACGACGATCCAAAACTTATGGGATGCAGCAAAAGCAGTTCTAAGAGGGAAGTTTAGAGCAATACAATCCTACCTCAAGAAACAAGAAAAATCTCAAATAAACAATCTAACCTTACACCTAAAGGAACTAGAGAAAGAAGAACAAACAAAACCCAAAGCTAGCAGAAGGAAAGAAATCATAAAGATCAGAGCAGAAATAAATGAAATAGAAACAAAGAAAACAATAGCAAAGATAAATAAAACTAAAATCTCGTTCTTTGAGAAGATAAACAAAATCGACAAACCTTTAGCAGACTCATCAAGAAAAAGAGGGAGGGACTTCCCTGGTGGCACAGTGCTTAAGAATCTGCCTACCAATGCAGGGGAAATGGGTTTGATCTGTGGTCCAGGAAGATCCCACATGCTGCAGAACAACTAAGCCTGCGAGCCACAACTAATGAGCCCCTGTGACATAACTTCTGAAGCCCACGCCTAGAGCCCATGCTTCACAAGAAGAGAAGCCACCGCAATGAAAGCCCGTGCACCACAACGAAGAGTAGCCCCTGCTCACTGGAACTAGAAAAAGCCTGCGCACAGCAACAAAGACCCAATGCAGCCACACAAAAAAAAAAAGAAAAGAAAAAGAGGGAGCAGACCCAAATCAATAAAATTAGAAATGAAAAAGGAGAAGTTACAACGGACACTGCAGAAATACAAAGCATCCTAAGAGACTACTGCAAGCAACTCTATGCCAATAAAATGGACAACCTGGAAGAAGTGGACCAATTGTTAGAAAGGTATAACCTTCCAAGACTGAACCAGGAAGAAATAGAAAATATGAACAGACCAATCACAAGTAATGAAATTGAAACTGTGATTAAAAATCTTCCAACAAACAAAAGTCCAGGAACAGATGGCTTCACAGGTGAATTCTATCAAACATTTAGAGAAGAGATAACACCTATCCTTCACAAACTCTTCAGAAATTTGCAGAGTAAGGAACACTCACAAACTCATTCTACGAGGTCACCATCACCCTGATACCAAAACCAGACAAAGATACTACAAAAAAGAGAAAATTACAGATCAATATTACTGATGATTATAAATGCAAACATCCTCAACCAAATACTAGCAAACAGAATCCAACAACAGGTTAAAAAGATCATACACCATAATCAAGTGGGATTTATCCCAGGGATGCAAGGACTCTTCAATATAAGCAAACCAATCAATGTGATACACCATATTAACAAATTGAAGAATAAAAACCATATGATCATCTCAATACAAGCAGAAAATGCTTTTGACAAAATTCAACACCAATTTATGATGAAAACTCTCCAGAAAGTGGGCATAGAGGGAACCTACCTCAACATCATAAAGGCTATAGATGACAAACCCACAGCAAACATCATTAGCAATGGTGAAAAACTGAAAGCATTTCCTCTAAAATCAGGAGCAAGACAAGGATGTCCACTCTCACCACTATTATTCCACGTAGTTTTGGAAGTCCTAGCCACAGCAGTCAGAGAAGAAAAAGAAATAAAAGGAATACAAATTGGAAAAGAGGAAGTAAGTCTGTCACTGTTTGCAGATGACATGATACTATACATAGAGAATCCAAAAGATGCCACCAGAAAACTACTAGAGCTAATCAATGAATTTGGTAAAGTTGCAGGATACAAATTAATGCACAGAAAACTTTTGCATTCCTATACACTAACAACAAAAGATCAGAAAGGGAAATTAAGGGAAAAATCTCATTCACCATTGCAACAAAAATAATAAAATACCGAGGAATGAACCTACCTATGGAGGTAAAAGACTGTACTCAGAAAACTATAAGAACCTGATGAAAGAAATCAAAGAAGACACAAACAGTTGGAGAGATATAACATGTCCTTGGATTGGAAGAATCAATATTGTGAAAGTGACTATACTATCCAAAGCAATCTACAGATTCAATGCAAACCCTATCAAATTACCAATGACATTTTTTACAGAGCTAGAACAAAAACTCTTAAAATTTGTATGGAGACACAAAAGACCCCGAATAGCCAAAGTAGTCTTGAGGGAAAAAAACAGAGCTGGAGGAATCAGACTCGCTGACTTCACACTATACTACAAAGCTACAGTCATCAAGACAATATGGTAATGGCACAAAAACAGAAATACAGATCAATGCAACAGGATAGAAAGCCCAGAGATAAACCCACGCACCTGTGGTCAACTAATCTATGACAAAGGAGACAAGGATATACAATGGAGAAAAGACAATCCCTTCAATAAGTGGTGCTGGGAAAACTGGACAGCTACATGTAAAAGAGTGAAATTAGAGCACTCCCTAACACCATACAAATAATAAACTCAAAATGGATTAGAGACCTAAATGTAAGACTGAACACTATAAAACTCTTAGAGGAAAACATAGGAAGAATACTCTTTGACATGTCACAGAAAGATCTTTTTTGACCCACCTCCTAGAGTAATGGAAATAAAAACAAAAATAAACAAATGGGACCTAATGAAACTTAAAAGCTTTTGCACAGCAAAGGAAACTACAAACAAGACAAAAAGACAACCTTCAGAGTGGGAGAAAATATTTGCAAATGAATCAACGGGCAAAGGATTTATCTCCAAAATATATAAACAGCCCATTCCTCTCAATATTAAAAAAAAAAAAAAATCAAAAAATGGGCAGAAGACCTAAATAGACATTTCTCCAAAGAAGACATACCGTTGGCCAAGAAGCACATGAAAAGCTGCTCAACATCACTAATTATTAGAGAAATGCAAATCAAAACTACAATGAGGTATCACCTCATACCAATTAGAATGGGCATCATCAGAAAATCTACAAACAACAAATGCTGGAGAGGGTGTGGAGAAAAGGGAACCCTCTTGCACTGTTGGTGGGAATGTAAATTGATACAGCCACTATGGAGAATAGTATGGAGGTTCCTTAAAAAACTAAAAATAGAATGACCATATGACCCAGCAATCCCACTACTGGGCATATACCCAGAGAAAACCATAATTCAAAAAGACACATGCACCTCAATGTTCATTGCAGTACTATTTACAATAGCCAAGTCATGGAAGCAACCTAAATGCCCATTGACAGATGAATGGATAAAGAAGATGTGGTACAGAAATGCAATGGAATATTACTCAGCCATAAAAAGGAACGAAACTGGGTCATTTGTAGAGATGTGGATGGATCTAGAGACTGTCATACAGAGTGAAGTAAGTCAGAAAGAGAAAAACAAATATCGTGTATTAACGCATAATGTGGGACCTAGAAAAATGGTACAGATGAACCAGTTTGCAGGGCAGATGTAGAGAACAAATGTATGGACATCAAGGGGGGAAAGTGGTGGTGGGGGCAGGTAGGGGGGTGGGAAGAATTGGAAGATTGTGGTTGACATATATATATACACTAATATGTTTAAAATAGATAATAAGAACCTGCTTTATAAAAAATAAAATAAAATTCAAAAAAAAATTTAATTCTTGATGATAGGAATATGGGTATTTATTGTTTTATCCTTTGTGTTTTTCTGTATTTTAAACAGTTCTAGAAATGTAAATAAAAGTAAAATGCAAACATCCAAAAAATATTCATTTGTAGCACTCTTATTGTTTAAAAGCATGGTGTTCACGTATTTATGTAGTTAGTCAAATTTATGGTTTAAATGACAACTGGATGAAAATTATTTCTCTCCCTTTCTCCAGTCTAGGCCTTTAAATATAGCAAGTGAGCCTAGGTTGCTCTCAGGATGAACTGGAACTGAGGAAATTGAACTTACCCATCAAATGTCCATATTTTAGAGAAAAGAACTATAGCATTAATCAGGTTGCCTTGGGCAGCAAGCAACAAATCATGCACAAACTGGCTTAAGCTGGAAACCAATGAATTAATTCACATGGCAGATGTCCAACAGTAGGGTGGGCTTCAGGATTGGATTATCAGAGATCTGATGATGCCGTTTTGGTCCTAGGTTCTTTCCATCTCTCCCCTCTGTCCTCCATAGCATTGGCCTCATCTTAAGTCTGGTATCCCTTGTGTTCATATGGTGGCTGCCAATGGCAAGCAGGACACATGTCTTTTTTCCCATCCAGTAAGGGAGAAAAAGAGGCTAAATACCCATGAAAGATTGTCTACTGGCATCTCCAAGAGCCTCTCCTCATGACTCAGGGGAGTCCCCATATCTACCTAGGAAGGAAGATGGTGCTACCATGGTTTTCTTAGACCCATCAGCTGGGGTGGAATAGATATTGGAGACTCAGTCTGTGGCTTTTGTAGGTGTCATGTGAAGAGGCTTTCAGATGGTGCTGGGGCTTACCTACTTTTAGGGTCCTTGAGTGTCAACAAGTAGGGCTGTTCTGTTTATCTATTGCTACACAAAAAATGACCTCAAACTTAGTGCCTGAAGGTATAATCATTTTATTATGTCTCACAATTTACAGGTCATGAATTCAGGTAGGGCTCAGCTGGGAGACACTTCAGCTTCACATGGCTTCAGCTAGGGCCACTCAGTGGTATTTGGCTGGAAGCTAGGCTGGTCTGAGGGTCCTAGGATGTCATCACTTACATGACTGGCACCCTGGGGACAGCTAGTGGTTGGGTTCAGCTGGTACCTCTCCCTCTCTGTGTAGTCTTAGGGCCTTTGCCTGTGATCCCAGCAGAGTAGCTGGATCTCTCACATGGTGACTCACTTTGTTACCCAGCCGTAAGTGATGGAGAAATTGTGAAATAAAAAACGGTTCCAGAGGATCTGAAATGTTATCTTTGATACACATAATAAAGGTAAAGAAATAGACATACGATTTTTAATAATGGATACTTTGTTTCTTTCCATGCCTACGAAATAGATGTGTCCATTTAAAAATTATTAGTTCGAAAAAGTGCTGCTTTGTCATACTGCCCCAGGCACCAGTGTCACTGGCTAGATCTGTGCTGTGTGAGCTGTGGAGCTCTCTTTACTTCTCATCAGCCCTGCTTGGTCTAGGGCACCAGCACATCTCCCCTGTGGTATCCCAGTAGCCTCCAGCCTGACCATCCTGCCTCCAGACTCATCCCTTCCATTCATTTTCCCCTATTGTTTTCCAGTGTGATTTTTCTGAAAATTAAATCTGCTAGCAGCACAACTCTTGTGTTTTGGGGGGCCATTATTAAGTAAAATAAGGGTCACTTGAACACAAGCACTGAGATACTGTGACAGTCAATCTGATAACAGAGATGAGTACTAAGTCTGATGGGTGGCATACACTGGACAAAGAAATCATTCACATCCCAGGAGGAACAGAACAGGAGAGCACAAGATTTCATCGTGTTATTCAGAACAGTGAGCAATTCAAAACTTATGAATTGTGTATTTCTGAAAGTTTTCATTTAATATTTTCAGACCACAGTTGACCATAGGTAACTGAAACCACAGAAAGTGAAACCACGGATAAGGGGGGACTAGTGTATTCAGTTCTTTTTTACCAACCAAATAAATTCCATTCTTCAGTATGGCTTAAATATTCTTTCACAGGTAGCTCCTGTCCTGGGTCAGATCCCCCAATTATCACTGGAATGTAAGTCCCAGGAGGGCAGGGATCTTTTCTCTCTTGCCCACTGCTTTACCCTCAGCACCAAGACCAGACCTGGCACATAGGTGCTTAATAAGCATTTGTGGAAGGAAGGGAAGAGAGGGACTGAGGGAAGGAAAAGAGGAAGTTAGTTCCGACAGCTTCCTGTACTCCACTGTCATAATGTTCATTTCCAGTTTAACGTCTGGTTTCCTCACCAGATTGTAAGGTCTCAGGAGGAAACGAACATACCATATTCAACACTCTTAGTACAGTGCCTAGAACAAAGTCAATGCTCAAAAAAATTTCTAAAATAGATGAATTAATAATGTGATAAATGCTTAAGGCACATACACAGAGGGGTGATAGCCTGAAGGAAAGGCCAGTTGATCCTCTCTCTGGAGTTTAGGGGTGGAAATGGGAAGGGGTAGATTGTGAATGAGCCCTTGGAGAACGATGACCTTGGCTTCTGCCTGGGGGCCCCACCTTATGGGATTCCAGCTGACTGGTTTTCTTTAGACCTCTGGCCCTGAATTGTTGGGTTCCTTTGCTCAGTCCTCATAGCCCTTTTGTGTATTCAGTTTTTTTATTTGGCAAATATATCCAACCCTGCTAGTTTTTTTCCAAGAGAGTGGGGCCTTTGAAGTGATGCATGTACTGCCTTGCCTCAGCCTCCTGGAATGCAACCTCATTCCTTCCTCAGGTCAGTACCCTCATTAAGCAGCCTGCTCAGTCCTGCTCCAGCAGGCAGCCTGCCAGGCATGCACTTGGCATTAGGAGTCCCAGTTCAGGGGCTGAGGCAGCCATTACTATTCAAAAGCATGTACTTCAAAGTCAAATGGACCCCAGAGGCAGACAGCAGAAGTAAGAAAAACTACAATCCTGCAGCCTGTGGAACAAAATCCATATTCACAGAAAGATAGATAAGATGAAAAGGCAGAGGGCTATGTATCAGATGAAGGAACAAGATAAAACCCCAGAAAACAACTAAATGAAGTGGAGATAGGCAACTTTCCAGAAAAAGAATTCAGAATAATGATAGTGAAGATGATCCAGGACCTTGGAAAAAGAATGGAGGCAAAGATTGAGAAGATGCAAGAAATGTTTAACAAAGACCTAGTAGAAAAAAAGAACAAACAAACAGAGATGAACAATACAATAATTGAAATGAAAACTACACTAGAAGAAATCAACAGCAGAATAACTGAGGCAGAAGAATGGATAAGTGACCTGGAAGATAGAATGGTAGAATTCACTGCTGAGGAATAGAATAAAGAAAAAAGAATGAAAAGAAATGAAGACAGCCTAAGAGACCTCTGGGACAATATTAAACACAATAACATTTGCATTATAGGGGTCCCAGAAAGAGAAGAGAGAGAGAAAGGACCCGAGAAAATATTTGAAGAGATTATAGTTGAAAAGTTCCCTAACATGGGAAAGGAAATAGCCACCCAAGTCCAGGAAGTGCAGTGAGTCGCATACAGGAGAAACCCAAGGAGAAACATGCTGAGACACATAGTAATCAAACTGGCAAAAATTAAAGACAAAGAAAAAGTATTGAAAGCAGCAAGGGAAAAATGACAAATAACATACAAGGGAACTCCCATAAGGTTAACAGCTGATTTCTCAGCAGAAACTCTACAAGTCAGAAGGGAGTGGCATGATATACTTAGAGTGATGAAAGGGAAGAACCTACAACCAAGATTACTCTACCCAGCAAGGATCTCATTCAGATTCGATGGAGAAATCAAAAGGTTTACAGACAAGGAAAAGCTAAGAGAATTCAGCACCACCAAACCAGCTCTACAACAAATGCTAAAGGAACTTCTCTAAGTAGGAAACTCAAGAGAAGAAAACGACCTACAAAAACAAACCCAAAACAATTAAGAAAATGGTCATAGGAACATACATATCGATAATTACCTTAGACGTGAATGGATTAAATGCTCCAACCAAAAGACACAGGCTCACTGAATGGATACAAAAACAAGACCCATATATATGCTGTCTACGGGAGACCCACTTCAGATCTAGGGACACATACAGACTGAAACTGAGGGGAGGGAAAAAGATATTCCATGCAAATGGAAATCAAAAGAAAGCTGGAGTAGCAATACTCATATAAGATAAAATAGACTCTAAAATAAAGAATGTTACAAGAGACAAGGAAGGACACTACATAATGACCAAGGGATCAATCCAAGAAGAAGATATAACAATTATAAATATATATGCACCCTACACAGGAGCACCTCAATACATAAGGCAACTGCTAACAGCTGTAAAAGAGGAAATCGAGAGTAACACAATAATAGTGGGGGACTTTAACACCTCGCACCAATGGACAAATCATCCAAAATGAAAATAAATAAGGAAACACAAGCTTTAAATGACACAATAGACCAGATAGATTTAATTAATATTTATAGGACATTCCATCCAAAAACAATAGATTACACTTTCTTCTCACGTGCACATGGAACGTTCTCCAGGATAGATCAGGTCTTGGGTCACAAGTCAAGCCTCAGTAAATTTAAGAAAATTGAAATCATATCAAGCAACTATTCTGACCACAACGCTATGAGATTAGGAATGAATTACAGGAAAAAAAAGTAAAAAACACAAACACATGGAGGCTAAACAATACGTTACTAAATAGCCAAGACATCATTGAAGAAATCAAAGAGGAAATGAAAAAATACCTAGACAAATGACAATGAAAACATGACGATCCAAAACCTAGGGGATGCAGCAAAAGCAGTTCTGAGAAGGAAGTTTAGAGTTATACAAGCCTACCTCAAGAAACAAGAAAAATCTCAAATAAACAATCTAACCTTATGCCTAAAGGAACTAGAGAAAGAAGAACAAACAAAACCCAAAGTTAGCAGAAGGAAAGAAATCATAAAGATCAGAGCAGAAATAAATGAAATAGAAACAAGGAAAACAATAGCAAAGATAAAAAAAACTAAAAGCTGGTTCTTTGAGAAGATAAATAAAATTGATAAACCATTAGTCAGACTCATCAAGAAAAAGAGGGAGAGGACTCAAATCAATAAAATTAGAAATGAAAAAGGAGAAGTTACAACAGACACCGCAGAAATACAAAGCATACTACTACTACAAACAACTCTATGCCAATAAAATGGACAACCTGGAGGAAATCAACAAATTCTTAGAAAAGTATAACCTTCCAAGACTGCACCAGGAAGAAATAGAAAATACGAACAGACCAATCACAAGTAATGAAATTGAAACTGTGATTGAAAATCTTCCAACAAACAAAAGTGCAGGACCAGATGGCTTCACAGGTGTATTCTATCAAACATTTAGAGAAGAGCTAACACCAATCCTTCTCAAACTTTTCTAAAAAATTGCAGAGTAAGGAACACTCCCAAACACATTCTATGAGACCACCATCACCCTGATACCGAAACAATACAAAGGTACTACAAAAAAAGAAAATTACAGACCAATATCACTGATGAATATAAATGCAAAAATCCTCAACAAAATACTAGCAGGCAGAATCCAACAACACATTAAAAGGATCATACACCATAATCAAGTGAGATTTATCCCAGGGATGCAAGGATTCTTCAATACACGTAAATCAATCAATGTGATACACCATATTAACAAATTGAAGAATAAAAAGAATATGATCATCTCAATAGATGCAGAAAAAGCTTTTGACAAAATGCAACACCCATTTATGATAAAAACTCTCCAGAAAGTGAGCATAGAGGGAACCTACCTCAACATAATAAAGGCCATATATGACAAACCCACTGCAAACATCATTCTCAATGGTGAAAAACTGAAAGCATTTTCTCTAAGATCAGGAACACAACAAGGATGTCCACTCTCACCACTATTATTTAACATAGTTTTGGAAGTCCTAACCATGGCAATCAGAGAAGAAAAAGAAATAACAGTAATACAAATTGGAAAAGAAGAAGTAAAACTGTCATGTTTTCAGATGACATGATACTATACATAGAGAATCCAAAAGATGCCACCAAAAAACTACTAGAGCTAATCAATGAACCTGGTAAAGTTGCAGGATACAAAATTAATGAACAGGGCTTCCCTGGTGGCGCAGTTGTTGAGGGTCTGCCTGCCGATGCAGGGGACATGGGTTCGTGCCCCGGTCTGGGAGGATCCCACATGCCGCGGAGCTGCTGGGCCCCTCCTGAGCCTGCACATCTGGAGCCTGTGTTCCTCAATGGGAGAGGCCACAACAGTGAGAGGCCCGCATACCGCAAAATAAATAAATAAATAAAATAATAATAATGCACAGAAATCTCTTGCATTCCTATACACTAATGATGAAAAATCTGAAAGAGAAATTAAGGAAACACTCACATGTACCATTGCAACAAAAAAAATAAAATGCCTAGGAATAAACCTACCTAGGGAGACAAAAGATCTTTATGCAGAAAACTATAAGACACTGATGAAAGAAATTAAAGACGATACCAACAGATGGAGAGATATACCATGTTCTTGGATTGGAAGAATCAATATTGTGAAAATGACTATACTATCCAAAGCATTCTACAGATTCAATGCAATCCCTATCAAATTATCAAAGACATTTTTTACAGAACTAGAACAAAAAATCTTAAAATTTGTATGGAGACACAAAAGACCCAGAATAGCCAAATCAGTCTTGAGGGGAAAGAAAAGGAGCTGTAGAATCAGACTCCCTGACTTCAGATTATACTACAAAGCTACAGGAATCAAGACAATATGGTACTGGCACAAAAACAGAAACATAGATCAATGGAAAAAGATAGAAAGCCTAGAGATAATCCCACACACCTATGGTCAACTAATCTATGACAAAGGAGGCAAGGATACGCAATGGAGAAAAGACAGTCTCTTCAATAAGTGGTGCTTGGAAAACTAGACAGCTACATGTAAAAGAATGAAATTAGAACACTCCCTAACACCATACACAAAAATAAACTCAAAATGGATTAGAGACCTAAATGTAAGACTGGACACTGTAAAAGTCTTACAGGAAAAACACAGGAAGAACACTAGTTTACATAAATTACAGCAATATCTTTTTTGATCCATCTCCTAGAGTAATGGAAATAAAAACAAAAATAAACAAATGGGACCTAATGAAACTTCAAATCTTTTGCATAGCAAAAGCAACCATAAACAAGATGAAAAGACAACCCTCAGAATGGGAGAAAATATTTGCAAATGAATCAATGGACAAAGGATTAATCTCCAAAATATATAAACAGCTCATGCAGCTCAATATTAAAAAAACAAACAACGCAATCCAAAAATGGGCAGAAGACCTAAATAGACATTTCTCCAAAGAAGACATACAGATGGCCAAGAAGCACATGAAAAGCTGCTCAGCATCACTAATTATTAGAGAAATGCAAATCAAAACTACAATGAGGTATCACCTCACACCAGTTAGAATGGGCATCATCAGAAAATCTACAAACAACAAATGCTGGAGAGGGTGTGGAGAAAAGGGAACCCTCTTGCACTGTTGGTGGGAATGTAAATTGATACAGCCACTATGGAGAACAGTATGGAGGTTCCTTAAAAAACTAAAAATAGAATGACCATATGACCCAGCAATCCCACTACTGGCCATATACCCAGAGAAAACCATAATTCAAAAAGACACATGCACCCCAATGTTCATTGCAGCACTATTTACAATAGCCAGGTCATGGAAGCAACCTAAATGCCCATTGACAGACGAAAGGATAAAGAAGTTGTGGTACATATATACAATGGAATATTACTCAGCCATAAAAAGGAACGAAACTGGGTCTTTGTTGAGACGTGGATGGATCTAGAGACTGTCATACAGAGTGAAGCAAGTCAGAAAGAGAAAAACAAATATCATATATTAACGCATGTATGTGGAACCTAGAAAAATGGCACAGATGAACTGGTTTGCAGGGCAGAAGTTGAGACACAGATGTAGAGAACAAACGCATGGACACCAAGGGAGGAAAGCGGTAGGAGGTGGGGATGGTGGTGTGATCAATTGGGCGATTGGGTTTGTCATGTATACAAAAAAAGAAAAAAGTCAAATAGACCAGGATTTGGATCCTGAATCATCACTTACTATCTGCATGGTCGTGAGCAATTTGTTTATCTATCTGAGCCTTGACCTTATCATCTATAAACTGGTACTAAAAATAAAGCCTAATTCATAGCATATTGGGGAGGATTAAATTAGATAATCCATGAGCGTATACCACAGAGCCTCAATAAATATTATTTTCCTATTCAAGGACTACTCTTGCCCTTTGGTAGGTCATACATCTCTCTGGGATGGAGCAGGGGTGGAGGGGGAGAGAGGGAAGGGGAATTAGTATGTATCAAGCACCTATAATGTACCAGGCCCTGTGCTGGCATGCCCACCAAACTACATGACAACCCATGTCATTGTGTGTAATATTAGCCCCATTTTCCTGTGAAAGGAATGTAGATTGTAGAGTAGACAAAGCTGGGTTGGAATCCAGGCTCTGAAACTCACTTGTGATATGAGTCTGGGCAAGGCCCTTCCCCTCTGTAAGCCGTGGGTCCCCACCAGTACTGGCTGTTACTATATGACAGGCTTGCTGTGCAGATTGTATGAGCTAACACCGTGTAAAAGATGCTGATGGTACTCAGTAAATGTGCATTCTTTCATTCCCGTGGGGTCCCTGGTTGAAAGCAGAGCTTGAATGGAGAGAGGAGAACATGGGGCATGCTAGGAAAAGACACTCCAAGGCATCAGGATTCTGGGGGGACACACTTCTCTTACTCCCCAGAGAACAAGCCTGCTATAAACACCATGAGTGGACCTCCCTGCTGGACTAGCAAAAAGACTCAGGTGGCTGGCCATCTCTTTCCCTGACCTTTCTGGCCCCAGGGCTTGGTAGGAGTGGTAATGATAGAGCAGGAAAGAGTTCAAACAGCAGTTCTAAAGGTCAACACACCTGGGTTTAGCTCTGGCTCTGCCACTTATCAGCCATGTGACTTTGGTTAAGTCGCCCTAATCTCTCTGAGCCTCAATTCCCCATCCAAATAGGGATAATATCACATGTTCTGGCTATCTATTGTTGCGTGACAAACCATCCCAAGACACAATGGCTTACAACGGCAGTTATTATGTCTCAGGGTTTGGGGCTGACTTGGTCCAGCTAGGTGGCTCCTGCTGGGGGTCTCATGCAGTTGTAGTCAGATGGCAGCTAGGGTTGGAGTCATGTGAAGAATGGACAGGGCTGGATGTCCAAGGTGGCTTTTTCATTCACATGTCTGTCACCTGGGCTGGGAGGGCTGGAACAGCTGGGGGCTGGGTGGGCACCTCTCTTGCCATTTGGCCTCTCCACACGGCTAGCTGGGACTTTTTCACAGCATGCTGGCCTTAGGGTAGTCAGACTTCTCTCATGGCAGCTGGCTTCCCCCAGAGCAAGCATGCCAAGAGATCAAGGCAGAAAGGGAAACGTTGCATCTCACCTAGCCTTGAAAGTCCCTCTGTGTCCCTTCTGCTGCATTCCATTGGTTATTAGTGGGACACGTGGCCAGCCCAGATACAAAGGGAGGAGATGGGAGGGGTGTCAAAGATGGGCTGCCATCTTTAACTCATCACCCCACATATCCCATCCTCACAGGACTGTTGTGAAGATGTGGAAAGATGGCATGCATGAAAGCCTTTAGTGTAAGTGATTAAAGAGACATGAGGTTACTGTTTCAAATCCATCCCTTCCTCTCTGCCCTACATCAGGCCCTCATCCTTTCTATTCTGCACTACGAGCTTTCAGAGCCATTTCTCTGACTCCTGTGTCTCCCCATCAAATGTATCCTTCATAAATGTCAGCCTCAGTGATATTTCCAAATCAAAAATACATCTATGTCTGTCCCCAGGGGAAAACTGTCATTACACCCAAGGCCCTCTGTGATGTGGCTCTCACTCCCCTGTGCAGCCTTGGCTATAATCTGGACACCACAGCCATACTATTCTGTTCCCCTCTGCAGTATCTCAGTGCCTTGGTCTACACCGTTCTTTCTCCCCACGACTCCCTTCTCTTTGTACCTCTGTCCAAAACTCCCACCTTTCTGGTAACAATTACTCCTATTTTTAGGATTCCCTGCAAAGTCGTCTCCTCCAAAAAGACTGCCCCAACTCTTTCCTTCTACTACTGTCCCATGTACCTGTTGGATTTAAGCATCCCTTCTGTGAGCTCCCATAAAACCAGCGCTCACTGCAAACTGGCCTTCTTGCCATTGCCCAAGCAGGCCAAGCATGTTCCTGACTCAGGGCCTTTGCACATGCTGTTCCCTCTGCCTGGGATTCTCATTTCCTAAAAATTCACTAGATAACTGGCTTCCTCATTTCAATCTGGTACCCACTCAAATCTCACCTCCTCAGAAAAGCCTGCCCCTAACAGCCTGTCTAAAAGAGCAGGCCCTCCATCCCTCTCCATCTCTTCAATCTGCTTCTTTCCTTTCAAGGTACTTATCATCTGTTGCAGTGTCTCTGCAGTGCTGTGCTGGAGCTGGCTCGCACCAGTTTGCAGGAGGCAACTGTGTGCATCACTCCCAAATTGGCATTCAGTGATGCCAAATTGGTAGCTTGAAATTAGCCACAGGGAGAGTATTTTCACCAAGAATATCACCAAATACTGCAAATTATGGTACTCTCTCTTTTTCTTCTTTTTCTGGAGAACTTGTTGTTAAACATCTACCAGCACACTACTGTGTATGTATTTTTGTTTATTGCTTATCTCCTCCACTAGATTAGAATTTCTGTAAAGGTAGAGCCCTTATTAATTCCATATTCCCAGCATCTACTGCAGTGCCTGATACAACATGCATATTCAATGTTTGTTGGATGAATGAACAAATGCACAAACCAACACATGAGTAACACTAATCACAATGAATTGTGAGCTGAGGTCCTTGAAAGCAGAAATTGGCTTTTTTTTCATCTTTTGCACCCAGCACAGAGCCTCCCATAGAAGGAGATCAGGAAATGTCGACAAACAAGTGAATGCACTCTGCAAAGGGCTAGATCCAGGTTGAACCCAGCTGCATCCTGAGGAGCACCAAAAAAACCGGACTCGACAACTGCTCTGGTAGTTTCCATTATGTGCCAAAGACAGAAATCTGCACTAATGCAGGCAGGGAAAAACCACTGACCTGGAAAGCAGGGGCCAAGGTTTCTAATCCCAGTCCAGCTATCTGATCTCGGGCAAGTCAATTCCCCAATCTGGGCCATAGTTTTCCTAACGGTAAAATGAAGCATCTGGGAATAGCTGACGGGGTCCCTTCTAACTCACAAATTATGATTGAGTTTGTGTCTGGAGCTACCCCAGGAAAGGTTGCACTGAAGTAGGGTAGGTGTGGGAAGAAGGTGGCTGACCTGGCAGAGCTGCTTAGAAACAAAGGTCTGTGGTCCCCATTCCAGATCCTCCCACCTGTCTCTGCCTCAGGATGGTGGCACCTGACTTGAGGCTTCCCTGAGAATAATTATAGAGCTTTGGTCACTTTGCCTACTTAAGCTGGACATGGATGGGAAGGTTTCTGCACCAGGGAGGAGCAGGGAGCCTCTACACACCCTGGTAACTTGGGTTTATTTGTGACAAACAGCTTGGCTGAGTTGGTCAGCCAGCACCTTGTTTCCTGTTGTTAGTTATGCTACGTGGAAGTGACCCTGGCAGCTGAAAGAGCCCTGGGAGAGCAAAAGCTAGCACTTATTGAGCACTTACTGTGTACTAGGTGGTGCTCTAAGCTAAGGGCTGGCAAACTATAAACCCATGGGCCGAACCGCAACTGCTTGTTCTTGTATGGTCCATGAGCTAAGAACTTTTTATTTTACATTTTTAAATAATTCTATAAATATCTCCAAAATAGCCTTGAACTTTGCTCCTTAGTCCACAAAGCCTGAAATATATACCATCTAACCTTTTACAAAGACAGTTTGCTAACCCCTGCTCAAAGTTTTAACCTGGATGAGCTTTCAATCCTCACAATAACCTTGTGAAGTAGGTTACAGTAAGTCCCCTACGTACAAACCTTCAAGTTGCAAACTTTCTAAGGTGCGAACATGTGTTCCATCAGTGTCAGGTGTGAATAAAGTTGCAGCTTGCCCTCCGTCTCCTACTGCTGATGATCCTTCAGCTCTACCATCTCCCACCTCTTCTCCCTCCTCCAGTCAGTGACTCTTCTTGCCTGTTCACTCAGTGCCAGTCCCTGTATGCCGGCTGTTGTACTGTACTACCGTACTTTTCAAGGTACTGTACCATAAGATTAAAACTGTTTGTTCTTTGTGGGGTTTTTTTGTTGTTTATGTATTATTTGTGTGAAAAGTATTATAAACCTATTACAGTACAGTACTATATAGCCAATTGTGTTAGTTGGGTACCTAGGCTAACTTTGTTGGACTTACGAATAAATTGGACTTATGAACATGCTCTTGGAACAGAATTCGTTTGTATGTATGGGACTTACTGTACTATTATCCCCATTTTACAGATGAGAAAACAGAGGCATAGAGAAGTTAAGTTGTTTATGGAAAGTCAAATAGCTGATAAATGCTCAACCTAAAAGTTGAGAGTTATGTTTTATTTAGGGACCTTACTGAGGACTATAGCCTGGGAGACAGCCTCTCAGATAGCTCTGAGGAACTGCTTCAAAGAGGAAGGGGAGGAGCCAGGATATATAGCAGTTTTTGCTGAAAACAAAACAAAACAAAACACAGAACCATGTAGCTGAACATCAAAAGATTACTCTAATCACAAAAAGCAGGCACCTGGGAATTCCCTGGCGGTCCAGTGGTTAGGACTCTGAGCTTCCACTGCAGGAGGCACGGGTTTGATCCCCGGTCCGGGGAACTAAGATCCTGCATACCACGCAGTGACCAAAATAATAATAATAATAATAATTTTAAAAAGCAGACACCTCGAGTTAATGATTTTAGTGCTTTTCTGTGTATGGGAAGATATAAGAGTCTGGGCTCATTGAAAGTATTCCTTAGATATGCATCTTAACTATCTAGGGCCAGTATTCAGGGCACAGAAGGCTTCCTATTTTTTTCCTTCCTGAATTCCCCTCAGGGTGCACTGTGGGTGTGTGGGGGATGGCCATAGTAGCTGATGGCTTGATGCGAGAAAGGGGCCTGCAGGGGCAAACATTCGTTGTTTCGTGGAATGGCAGGCAACGTTCCCTTTCCAAGTGGTGAAATCAGGATTTGAACTCAGACAGCTGGTTTTTTTTTTTTTTTTGCGGTACGCCGGCCTCTCACTGCTGTGGCCTCTCCCGTTGCGGAGCACAGGCTCCGGACGCACAGGCTCAGCGGCCATGGCTCACGGGCCCAGCCGCTCCGCGGCACGTGGGATCCTCCCGGACCGGGGCACGAACCCATGTCCCCTGCATCGGCAGGCGGACTCCCAACCACTGCGCCACCCGGGAAGCCCAGACAGCTGGTTTTTAAGTTCCTTCTTCAAACCAAACTGCCTCATGTTTTCACTAACTGGCTGTGTGACCTTGAAAAAATCATTCCACTGTCTCTGTTAAATGAGGTGAAAGCAATGAACTCTATCAGAGATTCTAAATCGGGAGTGGGAGGATCCTTGAGATGGATAAACTTCAGGGACTCCACGACCTCCACTGGAAGCTACAAAGTTTACTGTTTGTGCACAGTTGCATTTATTTGAGGAGAGAATCCATCACTTTCCTCAGAAATGGATGCCATAACTCAAAATAGATTGGAACTACTGGACTAGTTTTCTTGGAAAGTCATCTGTAACTTTAACATTCTTTGATGGTACTAGGTTGGGTTGTCATCTTTGTGCCTCACATGTTATCTCTTCAGTTGTCTTTTCTGCCCAAATATTTCAGTTGCCTTTTTAATGCAAATGTTATCTATTGGGTTATAGTTTCCTCTGCATCCCTAAAGCCTTACATACTCATCATCGACAAAAATGAGAAAAACATACACACTTAAGAGCAAGTTAGGTTTTTCTACTGCTGTATTCTGCAACTCTAGGTACATAATCCGTATTAGTGGGGGAGGACAGGAACAGCACTTTATAACCCTTTATTGTAATTATTCATATGTTTCTATGGTATTTATCCAACATATTTGTATTGAGACCCCACTAGGCAGCCACTGCTGTGTGGACTGTGCGCCCCTGAGAGACAGGGCTTAGGTGTTATTTGTCTTTCATCCTCTCAGCCTGGTACAGAGATGGTACATAGTGGGCACTCAGAAAGGGTTTGGAGTGACTTAATGATGTCTGGCTGACTGGCTGAACGGATGTACGGGAGACTAGTCACGTGGGTAGGGAAAGGAGGTGCAGGGTGCTGAGCAGGTTGGTTCTGTTGGCTCCTGGTTGCCTTCCAATCAGCAGCCTCCGTGTTCTTGGAGAAGCCGCTGAGGGCAGCTAATGGGAGAATGGGAGGGCAGTCCTCCTTTTCCCATCAGTCCAGTCCTGGTTTGAAAGGTTATGGCTGAAGGTTAGCTGATGGAGTCAGGACTTCCCACATGAATCCAAAGAAATGAGTCCAATTTCTTGCATCCTATTCAGGCCATAGGAACAATGAAGGCTTTCTGGCCCTTTGTTCCCACATTAGAGAACAACGAGTTCTCCTCTCTCCCGCCTGGCCTGCACATTCTCCCTAGACTTCTGAACTTTTCCTCTGTCCCACTCCTCCTCGCCACGACATCTGTCCCCAATGTGAGTCTAATGACTCAAAACTGCTGAGACGGGCTTCCCTGGTGGCACAGTGGTTGAGAGTCCGCCTGCCGATGCAGAGGACACGGGTTCTTGCCCCGGTCCGAGAGGATCCCACATGCCGTGGAGCAGCTGGGCCCGTGAGCCATGGCTGCTGGGCCTGCACGTCCGGAGCCTGTGCTCCGTGATGGGAGAGGCCACAACAGTGAGAGGCCCGCGTACCACAAAAAATTAAAAAAATAAATAATAAAAACAAACAAACAAACAAAAAACTGCTGAGAGCAGTAGTGGAGCACAAACCCCTCAGCACACCTGGCACTTGGGAGAAGATATTTGCAAATGATGTAACCCCTGATAAGAGGTTAATACCCAAAATATACAAAGCAACTCAACATCAAAAAGACAAAAAAACAAAAGAAAAAGCAATTAAAAACTGGGTAGAGAACCCGAATAGACATTTTTCTAAAGAAGACGTACAGATGGCAAACAGACACATGAAAAGATATTCCACATCAGGGAAATTCAAATCAAAACCACTATGAGATATCACTTCACACCTGTCAGAATGGACGTCATCAAAAAGATGACAAGTGTTGGTAAGGATATGAAGAAAAGAGAACCCTTGTGCACTGTTGGTAGGATTATAAATTGGTATAGCCACTATGGAAAGCCGTATGGAGTTACCTCAAAAAATTAAAAATAGAACTGCCAGATAATCCAGCAGTTTCACTTCTGGGCATTTACCCATAAAAACAAAAACACTAATTTAAAAAGATATATGTATTCCAATGTTCATTGCATTATTTACAATAGCCAATGAAACAGTGCCCCTCAGATCAGGACTTGAACCCGCGGTCTTTTTTTTTTTTTTTTTTGTGGTACGCGGGCTTCTCACCGTTGTGGCCTCTCCCGTTGTGGAGCACAGGCTCCGGACGCGCAGGTTCAGTGGCCATGGCTCACGGGCCCAGCTGCTCCACGGCATGTGGGATCTTCCTGGACCGGGGCACGAACCCGTGTCCCCTGCATCAGCAGGTGGACTCTCAACCACTGCGCCACCAGGGAAGCCCTCCATGGTCTTTTAATTAGAATCACTCACTTGGTGTCTGGACTTACTGAGGCTCAGGTTCTTTGTGTCTCAGCACAGAAGGAATTCAGTGAGAGGCAAAGTGATAGGCAAGAAGTAGATTTATTAATGTAGGACGCTTGTAAGAGATTTAAGCGGGCAGGCGAGGGAGCTCTGCCCTGAAGATTAAGTGGGCTACAATTTTATAGTCAAAGGAAAGGGGGAGGGGAAAAAAGTCTTCTTCAAATAGACATGAGGCTTACATCACTAGTTCCTCCTTCTTATCAGGCAGGAGAGTGTCTGACCCTATGAGGTCAAACTAGGATTATCATAGCTCTTATTCAAATCAGTAGAAGGGTGGTGACATTTTTCTTCCACCTAATGGCCTGGGACATATCTCGTGCTTTTATTTATGGCTTTATAGTTAAACAAGCCTGCTTCATTCCACAACGTTCCAATAGCTTTCTTGAGTGATCATTTATTTACGGTGGTCTCCTAAAGTTTCCTAGGATTCCCTCTCCATCTATAGTCTCCTACTGGGACTTCCACAACTACCTATTCTATCCCTATCACCAAGAAATAGAAGCAACCTAAGTGTCCATCAATAGACAAATGGATAAAAAAGATAGGTTATATATATATATATATATATATATATATATGGGTATATATATAATAGAATATTACTCAGCCATAAAAAAGAATGAAATCTTGCTACGTGCAACAACATAGATGGACCTGAAGAGTATTATACTAAGTGAAATAAGTCACACAAAGACAAATACTGCATAATCTCACATATATTTGGAATCTAAAAAAAATAAAACAAAGCACAAAACAAAATGAAAACAGACTCATAGAATCAGAGAATAAACAAATGGTTGCCAGAAAGGGGATGGGGGGCAGGTGGATGAAATAGGTAAATGGGATTAAGAGGTACAAACCACTAGTTATATAGTAAGTTATGGGGATGTATAAGAAATAATATTGTAATAACTTTGTGTGGGGGCAGATGTTTACTAGACTTATCATGGTGATCATTTCACAATGTATGCAAATGTAAAATCATTATGTAATATAGGTGAAACTAACATAATATTGTATGTCAACTATATGTCAATTAAAAAAATTTTAGAAGACACACAGCCACAGAGGCAGGGAAGAGCAGAAGTGCAAACAACAGAGGAGAGATGACTTTGATGCCCCGATTTGGCAACTATAGAAGAACAAGAGGTTGGATGTAGTCTGAACTTGTACACTAAGTGTGGTGGAGTTGAAAACCTGTGGGTTTGGGAAATTCACATGGTCTGTAACAGCATGGTGTAACAGAAAGAGCAGAATCTCAGAACCAGACAAGATGAATGTGAATTCCAGCTCTGCCGTTTACTGTCTATGTCTTCTTGGGCAAGTGCCCTTTTTCCTGAGTTTTCGTAAGTGAGAATAACAGAACCTAGATGTTGCAAGGATAAAGATAACACATGTTCAGAAGCTGACCCATAATAGGCTCTCAATAAATTGCAGATATTATAAGCATTGCCCAGAAACCATGTGTTTCTAGAAAAGAGGAAATTGGTAGCTGGGTAAGGCATACACCTTACCTACCTACGGATTACACCTACCTTCCTGGGCAAAGGAGTAGAGAGGTGAGACAACAGGAACAAGCCCTCCTCCACAGATTCCTGGGGATCCTCTGCTGGCAGCCTCCCAGTTACACACATCATTTGCTGAACAGGGGCACTGGTGGAAACGCCGCAACCCAGGGTGTGAGGTCGGCACAGGAGGAAGGATGAGGGAATAGTGATGTCTCACCGAGACAAAGGCAAGGGAAGAGGCAGAAGGAAACAGGAAGAGAACTGGGGGACAGGAGAGCTGGCTTCAAATATATACCTGAGGAACCATTGAGTGGAGGGTGAAAATCTTACTATTTAGTGCTCTAGGAATGGAAATTTGGATCAGTTTGTAAAAATTACAGAGGCACAGAATTTTCCTAAATATTATGATGAACTTTCTCATAAAGCTGTTCAGGTCTAGAGTGAGTTGTCTTGTGGCGAAGAATGGATGATTCATCAGCCCAGGTAATGCTCAAGCACCTGTTTAGGATTTGGAGAAAAGATTCCTCTCTTTGGGTGGGAGACTGGGATAAATGACCTCTGAGATCCTTTTCAATAATTCTAAGGAGCATCACTTGGACCAGGACTGCCCAGAGGAGCAGGTTAGTGTGGGGTGCTCTCACCACCTGCCCTCACCTTTGAAACAGCGAGAAGTGCTAAGAAACAGCACACACCTTCACTCCCCTCTATGGGGTATCACACATCACCTGGCCGGCTCAGGGAAAGGAAACACCATGACTCATAAACATGGGGTTCAAGAAACGTGGCTGCCTGGGGAACGTTGTGATAAGATTTCCCAATCTCTCCTCATTTGTTGCCAAATCTCTCTGGAAACTGATGGGCCCAAGAGCCAGTGAGATGATGATGATGATTATTATTTTAACCTTTTTTTTTTTTGGCTGCATTGGGTCTTCGTTGCTGCGCGCAGGCTTTCTCTAGTCGCCACGAGCGGGGGCTACTCTTCATTGAGGTGCGCGGGCTTCTCATTGCGGTGGCTTCTCTTGTTGCAGAGCACGGGCTCTAGGTGCGTGGACTTTAGTAGTTGCAGCACGCGGGCCCTAGAGCATGTGGGCTTCAGTAGTTGTGGTGCACAGGCTCAGTAGCTGTGGCTCGTGTTCTTAGTTGCTCTGCGGCATGTGGGGTCTTCCCGGACCAGGATAGAACCCGTGTCCCCTGCATTGGCAGGCGGATTCTTAACCACTGCGCCACCAGGGAAGTCCGAGCCAGTGAGATTAATTACAAAGTTACTGGGTATTTTATTAGCTTTTCCCCAGTCATAAAGCCCTGGGGAAAGAAGCAAATTACCCCTACAGGAAGAGACCAGAATGAGAGGGGAGCCACTTATGGTTTGCAGTTCATGGCAAGGAGATCATGACAAGATCACGACGAGAAGATCATGGGCAGAAGATACTGAAACGACCATGACACAGACTTTCAGGTAGTCTGATGAACTACAAAAACCAAGCACAACCATAGGCGTCACAGCCAACCTCCCCTAAAAACAGAAGTCCCACCAAAATGAGCAGGTGCAAAGAGACACATGCTGTCTTGCCAGAAAAGTGAAAAGATCAGACTTTCCATTCCCTAGGCAGCCAGGTCCCAAAACACACCCAGTCTGCCATCCCGACGTCTTTAAACTACTCTCACTCATTCAACACTTTTCAGCAAGAGACCAAACTGTGCCATGGAAAAGTGCAGATGATTGTGTCACCAGACCTGGGTTCAAATCCCTCCTCTACTGATTCCTCACTGAGTGATCTTAAACCTCAGCTTCCTGATCAGATGATTGGGGACAAGAATATTTATTTTGTAGAATTGTTGGGGGGATTATATGGAATGTATTTATAAAGTGCCCGGCACAATGTTGGTGATCAATAAATGCTAGTTCGTATTAAGAGAAACTATGGTCATGAAAAAAAAAAAAGTAGAAGTAAAACCTGAAACTTCACCCCACATATTTCCTCTAAAACTTAATTTGAGGGATTAACTTGATTTAAAATTTTTTATTATAAACATTTTCGTAATAGCAAACAAGGAAATACAGAGAGTGTTCCCGTCGCCTGGCTCTTCTGAATTCTAATAGTTTGTAATACTTGAGTCACATTTTTAAAGAAACGAAACATTGAAGATAGAGTCCTGTACCTCTTGTCTACTTGATTCTCTGCACCCTTGTCTCCAGCCCCTGGGCTGACTTCCCATTCTTTCTGTGGTTTGTTTCTTGGGGCCTCTGTCCTCTATCCCGAGCCAATGCTCACCACAGCCACCTTCTCTCTCTGCATTTTCTACATTCTGGCTGAAGGATCACCTGATTCCTCCAGGGCTCCAAACTCCCTCTGAGGAAGAAGGGAAACCCTCACCAGCCTTCAAGCACTGTCCACTGTCTCAATGGCTGCTCCTTACAGAGCCTGAAGCTGGCCCTGGCCAGGCCAGAAAGAAGAGTGAGTGCTCTTCCCAACATGGCACAAGGCAGCTTCACAGACATTACACGGCTGAATCCCCCACAACATCCCTAAGAGGTAACCATTACCCCTCTTCTACAGAAAAGGAAACCAAGGTGAAGAACCTGCCCATAGCCAGGCAGAATTCTAATGTAGGCTGTTTTTTCAGCAAAGCGGAGACATCAGGGACTACTTCCACTCCAATGTGAGAGGACCTAGTGGTTAGTGGCGTTAAGTCCCAGCGTTTTCAGATGTGAGCTCACTGGTGCACCTTACACAATTAGTTATTTTGTGCTCTCACAGAACCAGAACTTTCTAAAAAGCATTTGTACAATTAAGGGAAAGAAAATTAGTAAAAGACAGCCCAAGGAACATGAGATGAGAGTCTCACCTCTCCATTCCTTCAATCCTCTTCCATCTTAATTAATTTATATGTATATCTGCAGTCAGGAGACCTGGATTCTAGGCCTGGCCTCTCTACTTATAAACCTGTGACCATGAACGAGTCCTTCTCTTCCCCTCCACAGGTCTCTGTTTCCACATCAGTAAAATAGGGATAATAATATCTCCTCTGCCTACACCCAAGGGTGTTGTAGGTATTCCAACAGAAAATGGGAGTAGAAATGCTAAACCACTATCTGCCTCTAGATATTCTCCGTATTCCTGTATCTAGTGGGGGCGGGGGAATGATAAGTGTTCTTGGGCAGCTACCCTCCCTAACACCCAGCCCCTTGGACCATATGGTCAGCAATCCGCACAATAACCAGCTTTGTGCTTTTATGATCTCAAAACAACCTCGCATTCCTGAGACGGCTGACGATGACAGCTAAGATTAATTCCATTTAGTATATGCTAAACACTCTGTTGGGTATTTTATATTCTTTATCTTGAATCATTCAAATAATTATGGATGGTAAGTATTTTATTTTTATTAATCAAATGCACTTTTATTTTTGCATTTTGTTTCTGTGAATCACCTCCTTAAATATAAAACTGATGTGATGGTATGGGTCTGATACCAAGGAAAATCAGATAATCAACACCAGTTTAGAAAACAGAGCACAAGAATAGATGAAGTATGAAGTCCAATGGGAGAAAAGCATGTTCTTCAGAACAAGGTGAGAAATCATCCTTTTCACAGATGCTGGGGAAATGTAGGCCTTATTATCCCCATTTTATAATTAAGGAAATTGAGACTCAGAACGATGAAGTAACACACAGGCAGTGAAGTGATATAAAACCAGAAATTGAGGCAAAGTATTACTAGACCCAAAGCTCATTTTCTGTCAGCCATACTACACTGCTTGCCTCCAGAATCCCTGTCTGCTCTAACCTTCATCAGACGACATCCTTCCTCCCTACAGCTAATAAAATCTAGGATCATGCATAAGAGCAAAAATAACACTCATGTATCATTACCCAGCCTTCCTTGAAACTGGGTGTTGGAAAGGTGGGTTATGGTGGGGATAGAGGTTCGTGGCTGGGGTAGGTGATGAGAATTGCACTAGAAGGGAACTATTGAAATGGTCAACTTGAACATTCCTAGGAGCGTATATTGATCCTACAACACTCTGGGCACAACTCAACATCAAGCCAATAAATATTACTGAATGCCTAATATATGCTGGTGCTGGGGCTACAGTACTCAGATGTGGTTCCTGCCCTTGATATACAGTTGAGAAGCCTGAGTTCATGGCATGCTTTTGTTAAATATTTAAAAATTAAAAAAAAAACCCCACAAAAACACGTGATATTTTGCAGACCTAGGCAGGAAACTGACAAAGGGAGAAGGGAGAATCAGAGCTGGGGCTGCTCTTAATAAACTCATCTTGGTATTTGTGTACCTGTTGGAGAAAGTCTGCCAGAACCACAAAATTTAAGAAAGTGTGTGTGGGGGGGAGGGGAGGTCATCTTTGCTTCTCTCCATCTTCCACATAAGATACTGAGGATGGGTTCCTTTTATCCCCTTCTTCCCAACGCATAACGTGGCTAGAAAATCCAGAGGTTTGGAGACCGCGGAGCACAAGCCCAAGTAAGGCCCAGGCACTGGGGCTGTCCTAGCTAAGTAGACACCACTGTATACGTTCCTCATCCCTGAGACCCCTTCCCCATCAGCTTCCCTTTTGCCAGCCTAGGACCCATTGGAATATCAAGCAGGTGGCTCTCAGTTATAGAGGATTGTGGCTACCTAGTCAGTAGCTGGAAGAGTGAGAAAATAGGATAGATATTTAAAAAGTAAAAAGGCAACGTATTATTTTTACAGTGTCTTACAGTTTACAAAGATTTGCCATCTACCATCTCATCTATTTACATTTGATTCTCAGAATGACTTATGAAATAGAGGATTACTATTATCTCCATGTTAGAGGGGAGGCCAGAAGCCCAGAAAAGTTGGTGTTGTCATTCTGGTGTTATAGGAATTAGGAAAGCACAGAGAAGGGGCATTGCCCTGAGTGCAATAGGAGGACCAATCAGGGAAGGCTTCCTGGAGGTGACCCAAGAGCTGAGTGAAAAGCACAAAATTATGCACTAAATAGGTGAAGAAGGGGAGAGTCCAGGTAGACGACTTTACAAAGGTTTGAAAACATGACGAAGACTGGAGAGGCAAGATGAAGCCAGATAAAGATGGTGACGATGGTGGTGACCAAAACAGTTAACACCTATCTACGCTTACCAAGTGCAGATACTGTTCTAAGCGTTTTATTTAGGTTCATTTACATGGATTCTAACACCTACCTTGTTAGGTAGGTACTTTTATTATCCCATTTTATTTACAGATGAGGGTAGGAAACTAAGGCACAGAGAAGTTAAGTAATATAACTTAAGAAGTATGCCCAAGATCACATACGATCTTGTGTGCTAACTTAACAAGTATGAATTTTATCCTAAGAGCCAAGGGCCCCTCTGACTCTGTGCCTGAAATGTTCTCAGCAGACAGGAGATGGGCACAGATTTGTGACTTAGAAGTCCTTCTCTCATTCAGGGTGGACTGTGTGTTGGAGAGGGGAAAACTGACTAGGCTCCTGGTTCAAGAACCTGAATAGAGACAGTGTGGGTAGACAGCAGAGGAGGGTTCCCACAAGGCCTGGTGCTTGTGGGTAAGAAATTGCCCCCCACGTGTCTCTGCTTTCTCTGCCTGTAAAGGCAGAATGATATATATCCACCTACCTGCCTCAGGAATTGCTAGAAAATTAATGGGGTAGAGGCCTGGCTGGCTTTCAGCTGTGAAACAACACCCTTGAACCACTGCCGGTGTTCTTTAAATGCTGAACATATAAAATGTGCTTTCACCGGGAATAATTATATCTTGCTATTTATTGTTAATTTCACCACAGCTTTGAAACCCTGGACTTTCTCGATGAGTCAAAAAAAGAGATGGCAACTCCTCCATCCCATGGAAGCAGCCACACAGAGGCAATTTCCCACGGGCTCTAGCCTTTCATTGTTTGCAGTGGTTCAGCTACTTATATGGGATATAGTGAAAGAAAGCAATGACTTGCTCTTTTAGAATCAAATTGTACAAAGAACTCCTTATAGCCTTGCTGATTCTTTGAAAGAATTTGTTCCTTTTCATCTCCCTATACTGAGTACATGCGTAAATATTCCGGGTTTGCGTGTGTGAAGGAGAGGGGAAGAAGGTGTTTAACAGAACTTCTAATACATTGGCCACCAGGCCACCTGGGTTTTACCCATGCTATGGTAACGGCAAGACTCCCTAACCTTTCTTCAGATTTTGCACCACTCCCTTTCCATAAGCATTTGTTGAAGGTCTCTGAACAGCCAGGCAGAGTCCCAACCGCGCCTCCGAGGAATCTGAGGAAATTGATGGCTGGGAGACTTTAAAGTTTAACCACACCACTTTTAAAATGGGTCTGATAGAGAGTGCATACCGGTCGGGACCTGATGTGAGGGTGAGATAATATTTGCAAACTGTAAACTATATAAATGTGTGCTATTACAGGAAGTAGGGAAAGAGGCGAGGAAGTGAAAGAACTTAAAGTAGGGACAAGGGCTGGGAAGGGGGGAGAGAAAAGCGGGGGAGGGGGACAAAAGAGTGACAGTCCCACGCCATATCTCTCAGTACAACTTCTGAGAATTCCAGCCCCGGAGAGCGGCCGAGACGCCG
This sequence comes from Aethalodelphis obliquidens, assembly GCF_003676395.1. NCBI lineage: Eukaryota > Metazoa > Chordata > Mammalia > Artiodactyla > Delphinidae > Aethalodelphis > Aethalodelphis obliquidens. Next base: position 3,519,789 of record NW_020837953.1, read on the forward strand.
AAGGTCCTCGGCTGGAGGCCGCGCCTAGGGCGGGTCGCTCCGCAGGTGGGGCCGGGTGGGCCGGGGGCGGGTCCTCGCAGCCGTCAGTTGAGTATCGGTTTTCCGTTCCCGGGCTTTCGGTCCACAGGAGACGCGACAACCTCCACTCTCCTGATCCTGCCGCAGGCTGCGCAGGGCGGGTTGGGCCTTCCGTGGGACGGAGACGAGGATGGGGGGCGGCGGGATGTATCACCCAAATACCAGCGGGTGAGTCGGCGGCCGAACCAGCCAGGCAGGTCCGGTGGAGTATAAGAGCGGGAGGGAGTGGCGGGCGGCAGACGCCTGGAGACCGTCTCAGACGGCGGAGCCGGAACCCAGCGCAGTCCCCAGCCCTCACCAGCCCGCGCCCCGTCCGCGCTCCTCCGCCCCACCATGGCCCGGGGTCCGGGCCTCGCGCTGCCGTGGCCGTCGCTGCTGCCGCCGCTCCTGCTGCTGGCGGCGCTGATCGGCCACGCGGCCGCGCAGGACAACTGCACGTGCCCCACCAACAAGATGACCGTGTGCAACCGGAGCGGCCCGGACGGCCGCTGCCAGTGCCGCGTGCTCGGCTCGGGCCTGGAGGTCGACTGCTCCACGCTCACGTCCAAGTGCCTGCTGTTCAAAGCGCGCATGAGCGCCCAGAAGAGCGGCCGCGCGCTGGTGCAGCCGAGCGAGCACGCGCTCGTGGACAACGACGGCCTGTACGACCCGGACTGCGACCAGCAGGGCCGCTTCAAGGCGCGCCAGTGCAACCAGACGTCTGTGTGCTGGTGCGTGAACTCGGTGGGCGTGCGCCGCACGGACAAGGGCGACCTGAGCCTGCGCTGCGACGAGCTGGTGCGCACCCACCACATCCTCATCGACCTGCGCCGCCGCCCGGCCGTCCGCGCCTTCAACCACTCAGACCTGGATGCCGAGGTGCGGCGGCTTTTCTGGGAGCGTTACCTGCTGCACCCCAAGTTCGTGGCGGCCGTGCACTACGAGCACCCCACCATCCAGATCGAGCTTCAGCAGAACGCGTCGCAGAAGGTCGCCGGCGATGTGGACATCGCCGACGCCGCCTACTACTTCGAGAGAGACATCAAGGGCGAGTCGCTGTTCCCGGGCCACAGCGGCCTCGACGTGCGCGTGCGCGGAGAGCCCCTGCTGCTGGAGCGGACGCTCATCTACTACCTGGATGAGAAGTCCCCGCAGTTCTCCATGAAGCGCCTCACCAGCGGCCTCATCGCCGTCATCGTGGTGGTCCTGGTGTCCCTGGTCGCCGGCGTGGCCGTCCTGGTAATCACCAACCGGAGGAAGTTGGGGAAGTACAAGAAGGTGGAGATCAAGGAACTGGGGGAGATGAGAAAGGAACCGAGCTTGTAGGTACCGATGGGGCTGGGGTGGGGTGGGGTAGGGTATCGGATTTCAGCAAGGTCCCAGACCCAAGTGAGTCACGCTTCTTGATTCTTGGCCCCAAGGAGGCCTTTCTCCCCCCAGATTCCTGCCTCCCCCCACCGCCACCAAATTTAATAGATCCTGTTCTCTGGGTCACCTCTTTCTGACTTCTGTCCTGAAGGAAGCATTTCTAAAATTCCTCCCCTTTCTGTCCAACCAGAAACCTGACTCGAAGGGTTAAGGGAAGTTTGGCATCGGGTTATGTATAAGGGTCAAGTGTTTGTAGGACAACTCAGCATCGTTTACAAGTGATGCAAAATCAATGCTGAAGGCTAAATGCGTCGAGATGGGAAACAGCGCTTTTACTGTCTTGGGTTTAAGTTATTTGATTAGCTCCACTTGTATTGTGGCTTTCCTGATGAGGAGTTCGCAACTTGGCCCCGTGTAGTATCCTCATTTACCATCGTTTGTACTGATATTACCGACCACACATGCTTGTCATCGGGAAAGAAGCCTGTTTCAGCTGCCTGAACACATTTTAGATGTCTTTGTTTGCCGGCAGACTTTGGCCCAGAAACTCAGCATCTGTTCTTCAACTTGCCCTTATTACAGCTGATACTAGTAATGTTTCTTCTGTAAAATGTTTGTATATAGGTTGTCTTTGATAATGCTGTTGTGATTTTTAAAATAATAAAAAAGAATGTAATAAAATATAAAAAAGGCACAAACCAAAAGATGGAGTTTGTGAAAACTTGCTCCAGGTTTATATCACTTTGGTCTCCTCTAATTTCCCACTACTCAGATTTCTTTTTTCAAATTCTAACACTTTTTAGCAGGATGGGTCATTTCCTATAGCCACTCTGGTGTTTCTGAGGTCCCTGAACTGGCAAGTGTAAACACAGGTCTTTCTAAATAAGATTGTTTGGAAACCCCCTGCAGGAGGGTGGGTCTGAGGGAGGAAGCTAGAACTAGCTGCTGTTGTTGGGAAAGGGGACCAACTTTAGGTTATCTCTAAATGAGAATTCTCCCTTGGAGAAGGAAAACTCTACCTTTGTTTCAGGAGCTGTATCTCCTTTGAATCCCTGCCATACTTGGAAGTAGCTGTGCTATTCCCATTTAGTCCTTGGCAATTGACTTAATCCCAAAGTATTGCGGCTCTGAGTTAAATGACTTTCTCACATAGTCATAGCCAGTCTGTAGAGGGCTTATGCTCTGGCTGTGTGTGCATATGTACACAGTCTGTTTTCCTAAGATTCTACTAGTCATGTGCTTTAAAAACTTTTACTTCATTTTAGCTTGTCTCCTTCACATTTATCTCCTTGTTTTCACTCATTTATGTGAAGCGGGGTGTGTTAGAAGGTCACTGCGGGGTAGCCTACAGGTAAACAGATTACTGCAATTCCTGGGAAATTGCTGCAACAATGGGTGTGCACAAAGGACAGGGTGGTCGGTATATCCAACCCCAAATAGCTAGATCCAGGATATCAGTTTCTTCCCTGGAATCCATCCCACGTTCCTCCTCCCACTTCCACTGGGTGGTCTATGCCGACCACTCAAGAATGAAGCACCAGTAGGAACTGGGGCGAGGGAGCTCTCAGCTGCCGCCTTGGCAGCTTGGGGCTGTGGCTGGTGTGTGCTGGTGGAGTGATACCTTACGATCGCCAGAGTCTCTAACTCTATAAGCATTCCTGCTAGGGAGAAATGGCCATCAGGCTCCAAACATCCTCTCAGGCTACAATGGGGCTTAACAAGGGGAGAAGGCTGATGTGGGTTGGCTTCCCCAAAGTGGAAAGGACAGCTTAAGTGCCTGAGGATAGAACGGGAAACTTAACAAAGTGAAACCACTCTCAGGCAACCCCCCCCCCACCCCGCCCCGCTCCCACCCAGGTCACTGAATTCCTTAGCTAAAGGGACCTTGGCAATCACCTCTAACCTAGCCTCTCATCTTACAAATGAAAGGGTTAGTGACTTCTCAAGATTAATGTTTCTGTGGCACAGCTGAAACTAGACAGTCCCTTGATCCCTCGTCCAGTATTCTTTTCTTTACATCACACTGCCATTGTTTCAAGAGTCACTGCAAAAAACTATCACTTGGGACTTCTCAGGCAGTCCAGTGGTTAAGACTCCATGCTTCCAGGGCAGGGGTCATGGCTTCGATCCCTGGCCAGGGAACTAAGACATGGCCAAAACAAAAAAAACAAAAAACAATCACTTGACTGCCCAGAAAATAAACAGATTAAGGATTGAGTGGGCAGCTGAACAAAGGAAAAAAGTCCTGAGAAAGCCCATTCCTTCATCAGAATGTCACTTCTGGATAATTTCTAAATTTCTGCATTAATTCTGGACTATGAGTCCTTGCACTTTATTGCACTTCATGGTTCTAAAAGCACTTTCACATGTGTCACCTCTGAGTCATTGGTTTACTGGTAATAACCCAAGTGTTGACAAACCTGAGTTCAAATCCTGCTCTACTGGACAATAAGTCACTTAACTCTCCCGAGTTTCCTCATCTGTTGAAAACTACCAATCTCTGTCTATTACAAAAAAATTAAATGAAGGTAATTGATAGGAGTGCCTAGAATGATCTGGGCACTTAGAGTTCAGTATATCTTAAATTTTTTCCTCTCCTATAGATTACACCCATTTCACATGTCAGAAAACTGAGGTCCAAATAGGCTGAGTAACTCATGATCACACATCCTCCATGTGCCAAAGCCAGAGTTTAGAACCTTTGTTTTGGCTTTCTAGCCCAGGTTGCTACCCCAGATACCAAACAGGTTGAGACACCTTTCTTATTCATTTCTTCCAAGGAAGAGCCCCTCATGCTCTGTTCTGAAACTCAGCTTGCCTCTGCCAATCACAGGATTATATTATCCAGAACCGGCTATCTGTAGGGGTTTAGTCTCCACCTCCAGATTTCCAGCCCCGCCCCCCAAATTAACATTTACTGTTTTGGGCACAGGCCTGGGGCTGCCCTTGGAAGGAATGTAAAGAGCAGGTGTGACCCACCTAGCATGTCACAACTTGTCTTCTGAGCCCTGTGGGAGGCTCATCTGATTTCCTTGTTTGGGTCACACGGGCTTTCTCCACTCTTGCTATTTCCTTAATTGGAGCAATTCTTTTTTTTTTTTGGCCACACCTTGCAGCTTATGGGATCTTAATTCCCTGACCAGGGATTGAACCCAGGCCCTCGGCAGTGAGATCACCAAGTCCTAACCACTGGACTGCCAGGGAATTCCTGGAGCAATTCTTTAAATCATGTAATTTCTCCCTGCTTACATAGTTTTGGCTTCACTGTTTCTCAAATAGAATCACAGAATGTCAGAGCTGGAAAAAGGATCATTTAGTCCAAGACTCCATTCTACGGATGAAGAAACTGAGGCCCAGAGAGGAGAATAGATTTACCCAACCTGAATTTTCAACCTGAAGGTTCCTTTTCAACCTGAATTAAATATGTCCTGCCACTCCCTTCTGGGAGTTTCTGCTGAAAGATCAGTTGTTAACCTTATGGGGATTCCCTTGTGTGTTATTTGTTGTTTTTCCCTTGCTGCTTTTAATAATTTTTCTTTGTATTTAATTTTTGATAGTTTGATTAATATGTGCCTTGGCATGTTTGTCCTTGGATTTATCCTGTGTGGGACTCTCCGCACTTCCTGGACTTGATTGACTGTTTCCTTTCCCATATTAGGGAAGTTTTCAACTATATCTCTTCAAATAATTTCTCAGTCCCTTTCTTTTTCTCTTCTTTTTCTGTGACCCCTATAATTAGAATGTTGGTGCATTTAATGTTGTCCCAGAGGTCTCTGAGACTGTCCTCAATTCTTTTCATCCTTTTTTTTTTATTCTGCTCTGCGGTAGTTATTTCCACTAATTTATCTTCCAGGTCACTTATCCATTCTTCTGCCTCAGTTATTGTGCTATTGGTTCCTTCTAGAGATTTTTAAATTTCATTTATTGTGTTACTCATCATTGTTTGTTTGCTCTTTAGTTGTTCTAGGTCCTTGTTAAATGTTTCTTGTATGTTCTCCATTCTATTTCCAAGATTTTGGGTCATCTTTACTATCATTACCCTGAATGGTTTTTCAGGTAGACTGCCTATTTCCTCTTCATTTGTTTCGTCTGGTGGGTTTTTATCTTGCTCCTTCATCTGCTGTGTGTTTCTCTGTCTTCTCATTTTCCTTAACTTACTGTTTGGGGTCTCCTTTTCACAGGCTGCAGGTTCGTAGTTCCCGTTGTTTTTGGTGTCTGCCCCCAGTGGCTAAGGTTGGTTCAGTGGGTTTTGTAGGCTTCCTGGTGGAGGGGACTGGTGCCTGTGTTCTGGTGGATGAGGCTGGATCTTGTCTTTCTGGTGGGGATGACTGCATCTGGTGGTGTGTTTTGGGGTGTCTGTGACCTTATTATGATTTTAGGCAGCCTCTCTGCTAATTGGTGGGGTTGTGTTCCTGTCTCGCTAGTTGTTTGGCATAGGGTGTCCAGCTTGCGGGTCATTGAGTGGAGCTGGGTCTTAGCATTGAGATGGAGATCTCTGGGAGAGCTTTTGCCATTTGATATTACATGGGGCCAGGAGGTCTCTGGTGGTCCAATGTCCTGAATTCGGCTCTCCCATCTCAGAGGCACAGGCCTGATACCCGGCCAGAGCACAAAGACCCTGTCAGCCACACGGCTGAGTTAGAATTCAGGCTTCTTTTATACTAAAAAGGGAGAGCATATGGCTGGTTGTTGCACACTGCTTGGTGCTGGGATCCTTTGCAGCGGTCCTCCTAGGTCTGGTCACAATCGTGCATGTATTATTTAGCACTCTCAATAGGGTCTGGAGCAACGTCATCAACACATCCAGATTTCTGCCATGAAACTTATTAGTAGCCACACTAATTGGTATAAATAGACCATAGATAGCTGTAGGCCACTTCAGGTCAGTTTTGTCATCAAATGGGTTGGCACCAAACTTTCAAAACAGCTTTCAGTTTTCAGAGCATTCTGAATTTGTGGATAAGGGATTGTGGATCTGTATAAATTATGGTTTAATTTTTGAGGACTTTTTAATATGGGAAAGTGCTCACAATATATTGTTAAGTGAAGGGCAGGGGGAATAGTACCAAAGTGACACAATGACCCCGCTCCATTTTTAAAAAGAAAAATGGGAACACATTTGTAATTTAAATGCAAAATTGGCTGTTTTAAATCCAAACTGACCATAGCTGCTTTTGTTTTCCTCTTTTTCTCTTCTTTCTGTTTTTAATCTTCAAGTGCAATGGTATAATTTTTATCAGTGTAGAAATCAATCATTATTCCACTTGGTTTTCTTTGAACAGTCTACTGGGATGGGAGAAAGGGAATCCCTCCTTGGCCACCGCCCATTTGGTGAAGCAAAGGATAAGCCTTTGGATTTACAAAGGGAGGCCCCTCGCTTGGGGAGCAGGAGAAAGAACCCAGACTGATTTGTATTAAGAAGTGGGAGGATATTTTTTTGGAGTTGGGTAGAAGCTGGGGGATGAGGGTGAGGAGAGGATGGAGAGGCAAGGAGGAGAGATCATTCAGCATGGGGTTGACCCCTGTATTAGTTTCCTGGCGCCGCCATAACTATGCACAACAAATGTAGTGGCTGAAAAATAATAGAAAGTAATTCCTCACAGTTCTAGGGGCTAGAAGTCTAAAATCAAGGTGTGAGCAGGGCCACATGCTCTCTGGGGCTCTAAGGAAGCAGCAATCCTTGCATCCTCTAGCTTCTTGGCGCTCCTTGGCCTGTGGCAGAAAATTTCAATCTCTCCTTCCTATGGCTGTCTTTCCTCTGTGTGTGTCTATGTCCAAATTTCCCTCTTCTTATAAGACACCAGTCATTGGATTGGGCTGCACTGTAGTTTAGTATGACCTCATCTTAACTTGATTGCATCGGAGAAGAACTTATTTCCAAATAAGATCACATTTATAGGTTCCAGGTGGGCATATATTTTGGGGGGATACTATTCAACTCCATCCAGGCCACTAGTGTGTGATTTGACTAAGCAAAGGAAATTCTAATATTTCATTTCTTTTAAAGGCAGTGCCTGCCGAATGAATGAATGAATGAATGATGAATACGGAACTGCGATGTAAATTTCCTCCTTGTCTTTACCCCCAGATTTTCAGGATAAGTCAGCTATGCAAGTGTGGAAATCAAAGAAAAGGCATCTCTTTGCTTCTGTGGGATAAAAAGGGGACACCCGTGGTAAGTGAAATCAGGAATCCCGGAGGAGGGACCCTGAGAAGGTAAAGCCAGGAGTGTCCCTGGGGGCAAGAGCCAGGATCTGAACTGACACCTGATTACAGATACACACAAAATAAAACACAAAGATTCATCAGTGGGGATACTGGGGCTTTCCATTTTCTCCAAATATACTTTTACATATTTTCCAAATTTTCTATGATGCTTATAATTTGCTTCAATAATCAGGGGGAAAAACGTTATTTAAAAGAAGGACAATTCAAGGTGATGTATTATTTAGATTTAAATCCAGATCTTCAGAAAATGCCTAAGGAGCTGGCAAACTGAGTTCTTCCTTTCTTTAGTCTCATCAGACCACTTAATACTATTAAAGCAATAATCTTCATCCTCCATGAGTATAATTATCCTCTTCAAATTATTCCCTTTGATCAGCCTGTGTGTTTTCAAAAAATTATTATTATAGTTTTACTAAGAAATCCCTAGGTAAAAGTAATTACCAGTGTCTCTACTAAAAATTAATCAGGACATATTACAATTGTCCAGTAGCCACACACACACACACACACACATACAGCAGCCATAACTTATATTTGGTCATAGCCTACTTTACCACACTTTGAAAAACAAATGAAGATTCAAAGTTGTGAATGAACAGACATTTGACATCTACTACTTTTCATCACTATGCTAGAAATCAGAATAGAGCAATAAACAGAATTTTTTTCTGTTCTCAAAGATCTTACATTTCAGCACAGAGGTAGTGTTGGGATAGGGGAATAAACTAAACAGGCAAGTACGATCATGTGAGATAACTGTTGTGATAAGGGAATGTCGGGCTATGAGAACATCCATCAGGTAAAACTGATGTAATCTGGGGTGGAGGTGGGGATCAGTTTAGGGAAGGTCTACTTGAGAAAGTTTAAACTGAGACCTGAGGATAAATAGGAATTCGTCAGGTATAAGAAGAAGAGAAGGGGAAATGGATCAATCAAGGAGGAAAGCAGGTATGTAATACTTGATTGTATTAAGAACTATTTCAGGTGCAAGTGTTTGTTAGCAGCTAAACTCAAACCAGTTAAGCAAAAGGAATTTGTTGACTCATGTAACTGGAAAGTGAAGGACAGGTATTAGCTTTAGGCATGGCTGGGTCCAAGGGCTCAAATAATGTCAGGTTTCTGTTTCTCTCTTTATATCTTTATTCTGCTTATGGCTTGGCTTTCATTTTCTAGGCCAACTTCCTCCTCATCTAGGGCAATAGGGCCACCAGCAGCTCCAGTCAAGTATTTTATTAATTTAAGAACCACACAGAAGAACTTTTTCTCCTTCAAATTCCCATTGGAAATAGTTTTTGTAGATCTTAACTAAGCTAAGGATCTTGAGAGGAGATCATCCTGACTTAGGATGGGGCCTAAATCCAATAACTGGTGTCCTTATAAGAAGAGAGGACACAGAAACACAGAGAAGATGGTGATATGAAGACAGAGGCAGATAATAAGAACCTGCTGTATAAAAAAATAAATAAAATTCTAAATTTCCAAAAAAAAAAAAAAAAAAAGACAGAGGCAGAGACTGGAGTTATGCATCTCCAAGTGAAGGGGCTCACTTGTACGGGAGCGTGTTAGTGGTTTCATTCTGGGATTTGGAATCAGGAGCCAGCTTGGGTCTCAGAGCCACCACTTACCATCTCTTAGTAGGAAAAACATAAGCATGGAGTGCTGCTGGTACACAGAAAAGTGGGGCAACTCACCAGGCCTGCTGCAGATGCGTGCAGGACTCGCCGGAGGGTGTGATTTCTGCCCTGTGTTTTGAAGAATGCATTAGCCAGGTGACAGTAGAAAAGGCATTTGTAGTAGATGCCAGTGGTGCCAACACATATCTCCCTGGATGTTGGTGTCTGGCCCATAACTCTGCACACGCTGGTTCTACTTGCAACAGCCAGCATCTGCATCCCTCTTCTTGAGGCTTTTGGATCCCTCAGAAGCATATGCAAGATGCCGCAAGTGCAGAGAATTAATCACCCCCAGGACAGCACTCAACCAATGACTGGCTGGAGTTGGTAGATAGATAGCCAGGCGACTTTCTCCTCCAGTTAGGAAAACTCTGTGTGTTACATAGTCTCCCCACACTCTTCAGAGAGACTCCACTCCCTTTGACCCCGTCTGTAACTAGTTGGTTAATGCATCATATATTGGCTTGCTTCCTTTTCCTGTCTCACTTCTCTGCTCCTCAGCTGGGGCTTCCTGGGATCATCTCCCGGATAAATTACTTACATTTGATTCCTTGTCTCAGGGTATCCTTCTGAGGGAAACCCAAATTAGACAACATTCCACATAGAAAAGACAGCATGTGCAAGAGCATAGGAATATAAGCATGGACATCTCACAACACATTTAAGGGATTATCCAAATTATTTGAGAATCTGCTGCCTGGTCTCCTGGTCTAATGGGTAAATAATTATCCAGGGCTTAGAAATAAATGGGTACCATGTTGTAATGATCCCTCTTTTATTTTGGGAATTGTTGGAGTTCGGAAGAATGGCTGGGGATTGTTAATTTTCCCTGGAGCCCTCACACCTACACAGTGCCTGGTGCATAGCGTGCACTCAGCAAGTATTTTTTTGAAGTAATGAATTGTATTGTGTTGAAATTGGGGTATTACAAAACTCCAGGGCTCACTCTACAACACCCATTCATTAAATGTTTATTGAACAGAACTGAAGGACACTGGAAAGCCAAAGGAAAGCCTCTCTTTGAACAGACGTTGTGCCACCTGGAGGAGGGGGCCTTTGCAGGCACTGGTTGTGTGCTATAGAATTTTGAGAACTTTTAGTTAGGGTGCAAGGTTGTAAGCTGAGTTCTTTGTAAGAACAAAACAACAGAAATAGTTTAAATGTCCACAACAGGGGAATAATAAGTTAAGTGTTGCAATATCATTTCCATAGAACACTAGGCAGTGATTAAAATGAATTAAGTTATCTCTATACATTGATATATAAATTTCTCCAAGACTTGCTGTTCAAGCGATAAACTGAAGTCACAGAAAATACATATAATATGATGTCATCATGTCAAAAAATCTCACCAAAATACACCCCATATCTTTGCTTGTTTGAGAGGCAAACTCAGCTACAGATTGAGTGGGATGCTGAGATGATTTTTAAGTCCCTTCTAGTTCTGATATTCTGTAATTTTAAGATGACAAGTCAAAGTTTATAGTTCCTTTAGAAAGTATACTGCTTTGACTCATATAAGAAAACTGTAAAACTTTATGGAGGGACGTAAAAGAAAACCTGGATAAATGGAGACATGTGCCAGCTTCCTGGACTGATAGAGTCAACATTGCAAAGATATAAATTTCTTCAAAATTAATCTAAGTTTAAAAACAACAGCAATAACAAAATCAAAGTCTCAATGCATTTTTGGTGGGGGAGGACTTGAAAAAATTTCTAAAGTTCATCTTAAAGGTGAAATATATAAGAAGAGCCAGAAAATATTTGAAAATAAAATCTATATTGTGAAGTTAGAATAATTAGAATCTTATACTAGTGCCAGAACAGACAGACAAAGGAAAAGATGTGGGTATTTATGAGAATTTAGTATGTAACAAAAGCAACACTTCAACTGAGTCAGGAAAGGATGGGCTGTTCAATAAATTGTTGGGACAGTAGTTACCTTGGTGTCCTCACCATGGGAAGGGCATATGCATGTGTCTTTTGGAAAAGTTCCACTGGCCTAATCATTCAGAAAATATTTTAGGCTATATTTTTCTATTCTACTTTGCACCAAAATAAATTCCTAGTAGACTAGAGATTTAAGAACAAAGTCATTAAATATTGATACTAGAGGAAAATATTGGTAAATACATAATTTTGGGATTAAGGCAGACTATAAATATGACCTCAAAGGCAAAAACCAAAATGAAAAGATGGATAGATTTGTCTATACCACAATTTTAAAAATTATTTATATATGCAGACATGAATTAAAATTGAAAGGCAACTGTCAAGCAGGGGAAATGTTTGCTACGTGAAGGACAGACAATTCTTAAATATATAAAATATTTTTACCAGTCGATAAGATAAAAATGAATGTTTTTATAGAAAAACAGGTTAAGGCATGAACAGACAATTTGCTAAAGAAGAACTCGAAAGAGCAGATAAGCATAAAAAATTGCTTACATTGTTAGGAATCAAAGGAATGCACATTAAAACAACAGTAAGAAATGTTTTATCCTATCAAAGTTTTAAGTATTTAAAGTAATTTTATTTTATATTTTTAATTCTGTTTTTTTTTTAAACATTGCTTCTTTTTTTTAATTATTTTATTTATTTATCAATTTTTGGCTGCACACGGGCTTTCTCCAGTTGTGGTGAGAGGGGGCTACTCTTCGTTGCAGTGCGCGGGCTTCTCATCATGGTGGCTTCTCTTGTTGCGGAGCATGGGCTCTAGGCACGTGGGCTTCAGTAGTGGCTCGTGGGCTCCAGGGCACAGGCTCAGTACTTGTGGCTCACGGTCTCAGTTGCTCTGTGGCAGGTGGGATCTTCCCGGACCGGGGTTTGAACCCACGTCCCCTGCATTGGCAGGTGGATTCCTAACCACTGCGCCACCAGGGAAGTCCTAAAGTAATTTTAATTTTGCTTTTCAAGAAGGTTACGTATCAAAATGTTAACAGTGATTATCTCTGGGTAGTGGGGTTAAGGGTACTTTTTTTTTTTTTTTTTTGCTTTTCTGTGGTGTTACTTTACTTGTGCAGTAAAGAAATAGTAGTTTGCACTGACTCTTAGAAAAGTGCTCAGCTGGGATCTCTGGAGAACTAACCTCTGGAGAGTGAGCAAGGACGTGTCCAAGCTGTGGCTTCCTCCTGGGCCCAGCCTGGAGCTTGCTGAGCCATACTGAACCCTCTTGGCCCCCAACTTCAGGAAGTGGGTCTGGTTGGCTACTGTTTATACAAGGGGAATGAGACAGAGGTACGGAGAGCAGTCAGCAAGCTAGTGCAATGACAATCCATGTGGCCATTTATAAAAATAACACACTGGAATGTGGTGTGACAATTCTATTTGGGCAAAAGAAAAAGAAAGAAAGAAAAAGAAAAGGGACTTCGCTGGTGGTCCAGTGGTAAGACTCCCTGCTTCCACTGCAGGGGGCACAGGTTCAATCCCTGCTTGGGGAACTAGGATCCTGTATGCCACGCGTCACGGCCAAAAAAAAAAAGAAAGAAAAAATTATAAGTTATAAATTAAAAAAATGAAATGGCCTGCCTGTTCATGCTATATGAGAAGAAGAAGGTAAAAAAGGAGAGGAAAGTTAAAAAGTCAAATGTGGATGGAGAAAATACTAAGCTAATTTTTGTTGGAGTGGAATATGCAAATGAAGATGCGGCAACTGTCTATGTGGGGGGGCATTTCAGATGCAGAGCCAGCCATCTCCAACATCTGGAACAGTCAGGCCTAGCACGTATTCAAGAAAAAGGAAAGGCCACTTTAAGTCAAGACTGCCTGTGCCTTGCAGACAATCAAATATGTGACCCTCATCAAATCCTGTGCTCATCTCACCTGGCTGTCAGCCCGAATCTAGATCAGCAGAGTCCTCTTGTCTGTTGAGCTTCTGTCTACGCCTGGTGCTAAAACAATTCATCCCTCATAATTCTTCAGAGTTAGTCTCTCCTTTAATTCAGTATTCAGTTTCCAGTACTTCCTTTAGGAGGTGAGATTGAAAGTCTTTCTGTATCAAAGCAGCTTCTACTTCCGGAGAAAACTGAGTTGCCTTCGGTTGGGTTCCCCAGAAACAGATTCTGAAAGAATTCTTTGTGTGCAGAGTTGCTGGAGAGGAAGGGAAAGAGGATTGGGCAGAAGAAGTGGGGCTTCTCCGCCAGTCCCATGGAGACCTGGGATGGCCCTGAAGGGTTGTCCTCAATTAAAATCCAAGGGTCAGGCCTTTGTCCCCCCAGATTAACCAGTCATTGGATGTGCACTGTCCCTGGAGAGAAGGCATATTCTTGGATGAGGCAGGTGTCTTCCAAGGGAAATCTCCAGAGAGGAAGCCATCTGAATTGCTCTGGCAGACTCTAGAAGAAGGAAAGAAAAGCCCAAGGGAAGTGGGCTTGCTGGAATGATTTATTTTGTGGAGCCAGAAGATCAGACAGAGGATTATGTTCCACTGGAGGCCCAAAAGACAGATAGTATACAAAGACAGTAAGGAAGGCACTGATGAGACGAGTACCAGCTAGGGATGATGGTAAGAGAAGCAATCACAGGGCTGGGCTTGATAATATCCAGGAGGATGATAGCATCCTGAAGTAATAGAAGCCAGGTGGTGGCTTTAACCACCAGAAGTCTGGGGGCTGTGATTACTATAACAGCTGGCAAGGTCAAGGGAGCAGCCTTAGGGGGCTTGATCCACAGAGGTTGTGAAGGTATTTAATAATACAAGGTGTCCCTAGGGGAAAACATAGATGGGCCGCCAACTGGTTCTGCTTAACATCTATGACCAGAAAGACACAGGAATGGAGGAACAGGGCTTCTCTGGTGGTGCAGTGGTTAAGAATCCACCTGCCAATGCAGGGGACATGGGTTCGAGCCCTGGCCCGGGAAGATCCCACATGCCGCGGAGCAACTAAGCCTGTGCACCACAATTACTGAGCCTGCGCTCTAGAGCTCGCGTGCCACAACTACTGAGCCCACGTGCCACAACTACTGAAGTCCACGCGGCTAGAACCCATGCTCTGCAACAAGAGAAGCCACTGCAGTGAGAAGCCCGCACATCACAAGGAAGAGTAGCCCCCGCTCGCCGCAACCAGAGAAAGCCCGCGCACAGCAACAAAGACCCAACACAGCCAATAAAATTAAATTAAATTAAATTAAAAAAAGAAAAGAATGGAGGAACAGGAGGCTCAGAGTTGTTACCCCAATAAAAAGTCATGTTCTTTGCTTAATTCTCACATCTGAGTCAATTTTCAGACCCAGACCACAGAACCCATTGACCAAAGAGGTGGCTGGGTCCCTAGGAAGAAGAACCCTAAAACACTGAAACAAGTATTTACAGTAATGATTGCCCCATGGCCTATGACCATTTTCTCAGCTGACTATATATTGGGAAAAGAGGAATACCCAGACATTTCCCAGGGTCTGAAAGGATCCTGTTACTCAGAAATCCAAGTGTTATCAAGTCCTCTCTCTAAGACTGGGGACTTTTAGGGGTCAGGTAATAAGCGGAGTCCTGGATAACATCCAGCTTACAGTGGGTCCCTGGGCCTATAGACCCACCCAGTGGTCATTTCCCCAGACTCTGAGTGCATAACTGGGAGTATATATATTGGGAAGCTGAAGGAAGCCCCACATTAGGTCCTTGGCCTCGAGTTCTCATGTGGGGAAGACCAAGTGAAAGCCTCTGAAACTGTCCCCTCCCTTTCAAGTCGAGATAGTAAATCAAAACCTGTATTTCATCCAAGGGGAAGCGGGGGATGATGGTGGAGTTAATGCCCATGAACAACCCAAAGGATGGTCGTCCCTGTCATATTTCCATTTAGTTTGCCTGTCTGGCCCCTTCAGAAACCAGGAGGATGGCTTACAAACTACTGCAGACCTAATCATGTAATAGCCCTGATCACAGCTGTTGTGTCAGCTCTGTGATCCATCATAGTACAGGATCTGGACCACCTGGTCAACCCACAGAATGTCACACCTGTTTCATTGATGACATCATGCTAATCAGGCAGGATGAGCAAGAGGTGGCTAGTATACTGGAAACCTTGGTAAGAAACATGCACTTCAGAGGGTGGGAGATAAGCCCATGAAGATTCAGGGAACTGCCCCTTCAGTTTTTAGGGAACCAGTGGTCAGAGATATGCCAACATAGTTCCTTTAAAGCAAAAGGCAAATTACACAATATAGACAAGCAAGATAAAAGAAAAAATTACTTTAAAACGCTCTAAAAGTGATACCTAAAAATAGTGTTTACATCCTTTAGGATGTTCTTCATTGTGCATAGAATATAAATATAACAAACTGACTTTGAAATTATGGGATCATGTCAATATCTGATATCTTATTTATTTACTTGTTTACTTGCTTGTTGTCTCGTTCTTCACTATGATATAAGCTCCATGAAAGTAGGGTCTGTCTTGCTCTCTGTTTCCCTGGCACTTGGAAGGCACTTGGTGCCCAGTAAATACTTTTTGGTGGAATGAATGAAGTGTACTATACACATCACTTTGTAGCCAGCTATTTTCAACTATCTTCCAGATGCTTCAGGTTATTCTTCATCTTCCTTAGGATGTGCCATGTGAAAACAGTTTTCACAGCCCAAAGACTACTTCTATCAGGGCAACTTCTGAACCAAGAAACCTTAGCCTTTTGGCAGCCCTCGAATCTCCTTCCTTTTGGTCAGCACTGCCTTAGAATCTACAGCAGGCACAGCCTTGCCTGGATCACTCATTAGATGGACCCAAGTCAGGTTCCAAGACCTGAGCAAGTGAAGATGTTTCCAGGCGAGCAGCTCTGCCTGCAGCCACGTCCCTCCTCCGGCCACGCGGGGGCGCTAGAGCGCCACAGTTCGTAAGGGATCGGGGCCCTCTGGGAGGAAGACTCTGGGCGGGTGTATTGACTACCCGCTGTGGGCGGAGCCAAAGGCGTCCACGTCCGAGGCGAGGGCAGGAAGTGAGGAGGCTGGGCTTCTTTGGCGGGGCGTACGCTTGCGCATAGGTCGGGTCAGAGGAACCTTCGCTTTCGCCACTGCTAGGGTCTGTCCTGGTTGGGGACGCCTTTGCACGGCTATTAAGAGTGGGCCGGGCCCAGGGGAGGGGGCCGAGTACGGGAGTTGGGGTGGAGGGAGCTTGGAGGGGCGCTGGGGTTAGGAGCGGGGACACTTGGGGGCTCGGTTGGGTTGGGGTGGCGAGGCCTGGGGTGGAGGAGGGACGACGGGGAGCCGGGCTGGAGTGAAGCACGAGGGCGGCGTGTGAAGTCGGGGGAGAGGGCGAGTGGGAAAGGAGGACGTGGCAGTAAAGTCTCCTTGTCCCGCCTGATCCCGTCCTGGTGTTGAACTGCGGGGACCCAAGGTTGTTACCCTGGCAGCGCGGGAGTTGCAAATAGGCAGGTGGCTGCATTTTTCCGGGAAGATAAGCTCCCTCTCCTCCCAGCCTTCTCATTAGCGGCGCTTTTTTAAAAGTTGTGGTTCTTTTTACCGCAGTATCGTGTGCGTCACAGTGACACCTTCACCCGTAGAAAATCTCTTCCAGCCGCTTTTGTCATCTTGAGACTCAAACCCTCTCTTTTACCTGTCCCTCTTAAAGCAGAGAAAGTAAACGTTTTCCTACCCAAACCCCGCAGTGAAAAATAGGAAATTACCTGTCTCAACAGTTGTAGGGTATTTAAATAATTTCTTCATGAACTTGTCTACAAATTCACTTTTTGTGCTCCTTAAATAATGTCACTTGCCTGCGTAAAGTGGAACAGCAGTTGTGTTGTGCCATGCAGTGCTCAATGAGAAATTTTAGTCCAGGGAGATGAAAATACTTCATTGGGAATTCAGGGATTGAACAACTATGGTGACTCTGACCCATGCCATGTAACCCTCACGAAAAGGATTTGGGTTCATATCCATCATTCTCAGCTGTGGTGAAGGGGTGCAGTCTGGCATTTGGAAGCTTAAGAACCAACTCTGTTGCCTTCTAATTTATTATTATTTTTTAAGCCTTCCATCATGTGTGTACTTTGCTTGAATGATTATTTTAAAGTACATGTGCTATTTTTGCCAATCTGACAGCTGTTTCCATAGAAACTAGGGAAGAAATAGTCACTTTCAGAAGAGTTGTTAAAACTGTCTTCCAGGCTTCAGCTGTGAGTGCCAGTGAGCGCTGTACTTGCTCATTCTGAGATGGTACTTAAAGAATTAAGGATCTGAAATGTTCGTAGAGGCTAACAATCCAAATTGTTTAGTTTTCTCACATCATTAATTTAGTAATCCTGGAAGTCTGCCAGCTATGTTTGTTGACCTGCTACAGTTCTTTGAAGAGGATGTGTCAGCCCTGATTCTTTCTTCTGCTCTGTGTAGTCTAGTGATTGGATCTTTGAAAATGTATAGTTTTCTTCTCCCATTCTTTACCCTTTCTTAAGGATACAGCAGGGATTACAAAATATCAGGCACTATTTCTGTTTCAAGTGACACTTGTAGGTGGTATAAATGATAGCGTTTTTGCTTATATATGTACTACATACAGTGTTTGGGGCTTTTGCTAACTTCTGTGTCAGTAGAATACTTTAAATTTCACGTTAGTTGTGAGCTGTGAGCAGGAGTTTGCTTGACATGTGAACAGAGCTAAGCAGTGTAAATAGACCTGCACAGACAGATGAGAGCTTTTCTTTTCTGAGAGGTGTAAGTAAATCAGTGGGTCTGGAGCTTCGGAATGGGTGAAGGAGGGGTAGGGAAGGTGCCTGGAGAAACAGTGGGAGGTGGTATTATGAGGGGCTTGGTCTGCAATATGCAGTTTATTGAAGCCCATGGAAATCAATGGTAATTACAAATATAGTTGCCTTTATTGATTTGGGGCTTACAAAAGTAATAACATATGCTGTAAAAGTTTAAACAGCACGGAAATATATGAGATGGAAATACTGAATCCCTTACAACCATCATCCTGCCACCCCAAATAACCACTGTGAATGGTTTGGTGTGTATTCCTTTAGATTTACTTATATTTGTATATACTAGTGTGTTTTAAGCATTACTGAGTATGTAAAAAATTTGAGTAATTTTCAAATAATTTGATGTATAGATAATACTATTTATGAAAATTGATGTTCTGAAGCATCTTTCCAGATAATATTGTATTAGCCTAGACTGAGTTAGATTTATGTATTTTTCCCTGCAACTTTTATTATGAAGATTTGAAACACTAAAAAAAACTGAAAAAAAATTTAATGAGCACATACATAACCACCACTTAGATACAAAGGTTGTTAGTATTTTTCTGTATTGCCTTTATGTCCTGTGTGTATGTCTGAATGTATTTTTATTATAAAATTTGAAAGTTTTATTCATCATGAAAAGAGAGTTGAGCAAGCATTTCAGGTATAAGATATCCACCTACATAACCACATCTTTATCACCTAAGAAAATAAGCAGTACTTATCTAAAATAACCTAAAAGCAAATTCATATTCAAATTACCCCAATAGTTCCAGTTGTCTTCTAAAACAAATTTTTTTCTTTCAAATTAGGATCTAATCAGAGTTCACACATTGCATTTGGTTGTCTCTTTTCAGTACCTTTTAAAAAAATAGCTTAATGTATAGTTGATATACAATAAATTGGACATATTTAAACTGTGCATGTTTTGACTTACGTGTATATCTATGAAACCAACAACACAACCACAATAGTGAACATTTTAGTTGCCCCCCCAAACTTTGTAATCCCTCCTCTTGCCCCTCTTTACGTTTCCATCCTCTGATTTCTCTATAAGTATAAATTAGTCTGCTAACTATATATTGTTATATATAGTTAGTTTATATATATATAAACTTCAGTTTATATTATAAAGCTGAAATCATAGAGCATGATTTTTGGAGAGAGAGTAGTGTCCTTTCCTGTGTATTTTTTTTCCTGTGTATGAGTCTGGCTTCTCTCACTTGCTAGTGTTTTTGTGTATTGCTCTTGTATTCTGCCACCTTAAACTCATTCTAATAGGTTTTTTTTGTAGATTTCTTTGGATTTCCTGGATAGACAGTCATGTTATCTAGGAATAAAGATCATTTTACTTCTTTATTATCTGGATGCCATTTATTTAGTTAGTTATGTATCTATTTATTTAATTCTGTTGCACTGCCTAGCATCTCCAGTATAATGTTGAGTGTTGAGTGGTGGGAGCAGACATCTTTGCCTTGCTCCTGATCTGAGGAGGAAAGTATAATCTTTCACCAATAAACGTACTGTTGCCTATAGGTTCCTGTAGCTGTCCTAGTTACTGAGTTTTTATCAGGGTTGGTTGTTGGATTTTATCCATTGCTTTTTCTGTGTCTTTTGAGATGATCATGTAGTGTTTCTTTCTTCAGTTAGGGTGAATTACATTGATTGATTTTTGAATTTTTATTCAACCTTGCATTCCTGAGACAAACCTCACTTGGTCATGAGGTATTGTCTTTTTAATATATTTTTGAATTAGATTTCCTGAATATTATTAAGAATTTTTGTATCTATGTTCATGAGGGATATTATTCTATAGTCTTCTTGTAATTTTTTTTCTGTCTTTGGTATCAGGGTAGTGCTGGTCTTATGGAAGGAGTTGCAAACTATTCCTTTTTAATTTCTTGGAAGAGTTTATATAGAATTATTATTATTTCTTCTTTAAATGTTTGGTAGAATTCCCCAGTGAAGCCTTTTGGTTCTGGAGCTTTCTTCGTGGGAAGGTTTTTAACTATAAATTCAATTTAAAAATTGGGTATAGGGCTCTTCAGGTTGTTTATTTCTTCTTGAGTGAGCTCTGGTAGTTTGTATTTTTCAATGAATGTATCCATTTAATCCAAGGTGTCAAATTTAAGATTTTCTCTTTCATTGGTTTTAAGAAATTTGATATACCTTGAAGTAGTTTCTTTTGTGTTTCCTGTGTGTGTGGTTTGTTAAACTTCTTGGATTTGTGGGTTTACAGTTTTCATCAAATTTGGAAAATTTTGGTCATTATTTTTTCAAGTTTTTTTTTTTTTTTTTCTGTCTACTATCCCTCTCCACTTTTCAGGGTCTCCATTTACACATATATCAGGTCACTTGAGTTATCCCACACCTCAGTGATGCTGTATGCATTTCTTAAAGTCTGTTTTCTCTCTGCATTTCATTTTGGATAGTTTTTTATTGATACGTCAGTTCATAAGTCTTTATTTATACAATGTCTAATTTGGTGTTAGTCTCATCCAGTGTAATTTTTATCTAAGACATTATAGTTTTCAAATATAGAAATTCAGTGTCCATCTTTTGAAAAAATATATTCCATGTCTCTACATAACATGTCCAAACTTTCCTTTAACTTCTTAAACATATGCAATATGTATAACTAGTTTAATATCCTTGAATTCCCAGCTTCATCTCTTTAATTTAGGAGGACCATTGGGCTATGCTAGGTTTCCCCTCTTTGCATGGTGGCCTAGAAACTCTCTCCAGGCAGAAGGCTGGGGCAGTTGTAGGGCTCGCCTAATTTGTTTCCCATTTCTCAGGGATGACTGTTCTTCATTGCCTGATGTTCAGTATGTTGAAACCATTGTTTTACTTATTGTCTCTGTTTTTTTTTAAATTGAAGTATAGTTGATTTACAATATTGTGTTAGTTTTAGGTGTACAGCAAAGTGATTCAGTTTGTGTGTGTGTATATATTTCAGATTATTTTCCGTTATAGGTTATTCCAAGATGTTGAATATAATTCCTTGCGCTATACAGAAAGTCCTTGTTGCTTATCTGTTTTATGTATGGCTGTTTGTAACTGTTAATCCCATACTCCTAATTTATCCCTCCCCCCTCCCTTTCCCCAACAACCATAAGTTTGTTTCCTATGTCTGTGAATTTGTTTCTGTTTCGTATATAGACTCATTTGTATTATTTTTTTGGATTCTAAATATACATGATGATATATAATATTTGACTTATTTCACTAAGTATAATATTCTCTGGGTCCATCCATCTTGCTGCAAATGGCAGTATTTCATTCTGTTTTATGGCTGAGTAATATTCCATTGTGTTGATGGGCACTTGGGTTGTTTCCATGGCTTGGCTGTTGCAAATAGTGCTGCTATGAACATTGGGGTGCATGTAGCTTTTTGAATTAGGCTTTTCGTCTTTTATGAATATGTACCAAGGAGTGGGATTGCTGGATCATATGGTAGCTCTGTTAGTTTAAGGAAGCTCCATACTATTTCCCACAGTGGCTGTATCAATTTACATTCCCACCAACAGTGTAGGAGGGTTCCCTTTTCTCCACACCCTCTCCAGCATTTATTGTTTGTAGACTTTTTGGTGATGGCCCTTCTGACCAGTGTGAGGTGATACTTCATTGTGGTTTTGATTTGCATTTCTGTAATAATTAGCAATGTCAAGCATCTTTTCATGTGCCTGTTGGCCATCTGTGTGCCTTCTTTGGAAAAATGTCTATTTAGGTCTACATATTCTTTCTGTTCTTTTAGTTATTTTCAGTGACAGGATAAGTCCCTTTTACTCTGTATTGACCTGAATCAGAAGTGCCAGTATTATATTTGAAAGGAACAAATTTGTATTTTATTTTTATTTATTTATTTTTGCATACTTTTTTTTTAGTTTTTTTAAAAAATATTTATTTATTTAATTTATTTTTATTTTTTATTTTTTTGGCCGCATCAGGTCTTAGTTGCGGCATACAGGGTCTTTGTTGAGGTGTGCAGGATCTTTTGTTGCAGTGTGTGGGCTTCTCTAGTTGTGGCGTGTGGGTTTTCTCTCTCTAGTTGTGGTGCTTGGGCTCCAGGGCACGTGGGCTCTGTAATTGTGGCACAGTGGGCTCTAGTTGAGATACACTAGCTCAGTAGTTGTGGTGTGCGGGCTTAGTTACCCCACGGCATGTGGGATCTTAGTTCCTGGAGCAGGGATCGAACCTGCTTCCCCTGCATAGTAAGGCGGATTCTTTACCACTGGACCACCAGGGAAGTCCCACAAATCTGTATTTTTAAAAATGCATTTTATGTTAGACTTTACTATTCCATTAAATACTCTTTCCCCCCATTACTGCCAATTGCTGAAACTTAGTGCTGTTTTTGTTTAATCCATTTCTTATTCCCCAACTAATTTAGCTGTTAAAATAAAAATAGACTCCCCCAACTAAAATTAAAAAATGAAACGAAGAAAAAAATCCAAATTTTGAAAGTACATGTTGTTGAGTTAAAAGTTAGTAAAACCTCTTTGGTTTTTATTGTTAAGAGGAGTTGCTGCAGGGGGCAGTGAGTTGAAACCCAAGGTAATTTAGTCAGAGATGTGTTAAAGGAAGAACACCTTTTTCATAAGTGTTATATTCCCAGTTTCGTAATGAGTATTTTGCTTAGATATTTATAGTTTATATTTTGTGTTCCAGATAATCAAGCAAAACAAAGATGAGCTTCATCTGTGGACTGCAGTTTGCTGCTAGAAACTGTGTTTTCTTCCGATTTAATTTACTGACCAGCTGGAGAAAACGTAACACACAAGCTGTAACCTCACTGGACTGTCATCAAGTGAAAATTAACAATATAGTAAATAAGTCTCTGGGCCTGGGAGTAAATCAGGGTGATAGATGGACATTTTTGCCTGAAAACGTTCATTTCTGTAGGACTTTTAATAACAAAAGAACAGGCTTCCTCTTGAGCACCAGAAGTAAGGAAACTTGGATGATTACCCAAAAATGTACTGCGTGGAATAACTCTTTCTCAAGACAGCTACTGATGAAAGACGTTCTAGTAGTTCCTGCGCTTTCAGTGGTGCATCCTCTAAACTGTTTACACACAAGAGACATCAGGAGTTTCCATACTTCTCCACGGTTTCAAGCTGCTCCGGTTCCTCTCTTGTTGATGATTCTTAAACCAGTGCAGAAGCTACTGGCTATCATTGTGGGCAGGTAAAATGCTCTTTAAAATATAAACTCTTATATTAAAAAGTATCTGTAAAACTCATTTTTAAAGAAAACTTTATAGATTTCCTTCCCATAATTAGCTCAGAATTCAGTTTCTAAACAGTTGGTTCTACTCAGTTTTTTTATGTATGCCTTAATAATCTTAAAATCATCTACTGCATATTATAGTACAGAAATGTGATCTTTAAAAATTATTCTTGTATATTTTATATAGACACTATTTAAAAGGTCTTATATTTATGATTACAAGAATCAGAAATGTTTGTTACAACTCACGTATAAGAACTGTACTTACAAGCATTCCTTTTTAGTTCATGGAGTTTGAGACAATGGAGCATGAAACTGAAGAACTTTGCTTACTTAAGAAAGGGCTCATTCCTAGCCACGTTAACTCTTAATTAGTATTTTTTATTTATTTATTTATTTTTCTATTCTGTTTCCGACAAATCTTTATTTTCTCTTTGTGATCCTTTATAATAATGTTTTTTTTCAGCTAAGTAATACTTCATATTTAATTTAAAACTCCCCCTCATAATTCTGTTTTCTCTTATTTGCTCCATGAAGATTGAAGAAAGGTAAAGTATTGTCTCGTTATAAACTTTTCTTATGTTTGATAACTATGAAGTGCCTTCTAGCCTTCTTACTTCCATACTAACCAACCCAGTTTTCTTTTTATCAAAAATCAAGGACCTGTACTCTGTAATTTATTGTGTTCTTTATGACTAGGCTTTGGCACTCAGAAAATATTCAGCTAATTTAGCTCTCGATTTAAGTAATGACTATCAAAGAAAGCCAGAGCTAGACAATAGTTAAAGAAGTAAAAACAGATTTTATTCAGAACTTCTACAGTAGGAGAAAACTTCTTCTGCATAGAACCAGAGTCAGCTCTGAATACACCGTGGGATATGTGGGCAGGGTGGGGGTTGGTAGATGGAAAACTACAGAGAGGAAACATCAGGAGCAAGGGGGGATTCCACCCAAACTGACCTACTAGAGTTATTGCTGAAGGCAGGTGAGGGTGATCAGATATCACCTGGGGGATGATGAATGGTAAGGACAGACTGGGTATTGTGATCTGATATGGAGGATGAAGGATTCTGACTTAATTGACCTAGCAGGATTCTTGCTAAAATTGGACAATGCCGAGGTGAACACAGTAGTCCAAAAGACAAGGCCTATTTGAAAAAGAGTTCAGGGGAGTCTGAGTAGAGTTCGGGGTAGGAGAGAATCTTTGTCACAACTCAGCCCAAGTTCTTGGGCCAATAACTCTTTTTCATCCTTTTAAATTATTTATTTTTAACCTTTTGTTGATATTACTATTGTAAATCACCTAAAATTTTATTTTAGGATATGTTTTCATACATTTTAAATGATAATGTCATAAACTTTTAAATTGGAAATGAGTATACTTCATAGTTTGATCTGAATCTTTTTAGGTTGAAACACTTTAAAGGCATTTTAGGTGTGTCACTTAACAAGATTAAGATAACTCAAAGAAGTTATTTTATAAAATAAATTTTGTCAAGAGAATGATGTATATATTTTAAATTCTTGTTGTAATTTCACAGATGAACTCATAGGGAAAAAGTTCTGCTCCAGCGCTGAAAACATTACTGGTTGTCAAAATGTCCATGAACCCTAATAAGCAGGAGAGAGTCTATTGTTGCCTGGTAGAATTGG
Source organism: Aethalodelphis obliquidens (assembly GCF_003676395.1). Classification (NCBI taxonomy): domain Eukaryota; kingdom Metazoa; phylum Chordata; class Mammalia; order Artiodactyla; family Delphinidae; genus Aethalodelphis; species Aethalodelphis obliquidens. Next base: position 3,544,670 of record NW_020837953.1, read on the forward strand.
ACCTCCCCAGATGTTATCTATAAAATCTCTCATTTCCGTATTTACAGTGCTTATGCTCTTTTTATTACCTCTCCTTTGTCATGTTCTTGAGGGGTTAGTAGAGTTTCTGCTACTGAGCAATATTTGTTTCTAAAATCAGTGCTGAGATAGTTTCCCTTGTACCTTACTGAAGTACTGGCAGATTGTCTCAGATGTCTGACGAGCAGTGGGGGCAGTGGTGGTTAAAGGTATGGATTTGTTGTACCATAACGCCTTCAGATGTTTATCTGGGCAATTCATCCCTATTATATTGCCTTCCTTGCCTTATTTTCCTCTTATTAACTCTACAACCTTGTATAAATTGTTTAACTTCTCTTAAGTCTCAATTTTCTCTTCTGTAACAAGATTATTATGAAGATTAAATGAGGTGATATACGTATAGCATTAGAAGAGTACCTTGAATGTGCTGAACAGTCAATAAATATTAATGGTAGTTATAGTAAAACAGCTTCTCATTTAGCGTTTACCTTTAAAATAACTGAAGAAAATTCAAATGAGCATTAGAATTTTAACTGTAGCTCCATATAATTGATTACATTTTCATCATTTAGCTAAGAATTTTTAAAAATTGAAAAAACCATCTATACAGAAAAATGTAAAAATTCGAGTATTTGATGACAGAATTTTAGCATAAGCATTAAGTTTTGGTGATATGTACTGATTCTATTATCAGAACTTTGAATTTTTCTTTTTGCTCCAGGGGCATAAGGAAATGGTGGCAGGCACTTCCTCCTAACAAGAAGGAACTATTTAAAGAAAGTGTAAGGAAGAATAAATGGAAGTTATTCCTTGGTTTGAGTAGTTTTGGATTGCTTTTTGTAGTATTTTATTTTACACACCTGGAAGTGAGTCCAGTCACAGGAAGGAGCAAGCTTCTATTACTGGGGAAAGAACATTTCAGACTTTTATCAGAACTGGAATATGAAGCAGTAAGTAGAAAGAATTGTTTTTAACTACATTGCTTGATGTAATACTCAAAGGAGGAAGGTTTCTTATGAAAGATGCACTAGTTTTTAATTTAATCTCCGATAGCAAATTAGCATTTTTTCCAAAAGGCCTCAGACCTTTCATGCTTAGTATTCCTACTGCCTACATTGCCTTTCCTTGTATCACCCAGCTAACTCCTGTTCATCACATGTCACCTTAAATGTCACTTTCTTAGGAAAGCCTTCCTTGATTATCCTGACTGGGTTAGGCAGGGTGGCTACGTTAGGCTCTAGGGCGTATCCTTCATACAGACTGCGTTATGAATTAGTCATTTGTAGCTATGCTCTGTGCTTGGCTATATTGGGGCTAGGTCTCCTACTTTTCTCTTTGCATACTGTCCTTTTCTTTTAAAACACTTATCGTGAGGGTAACACCATAATTATTTGCATAATTATTTATCTGTTGATCTGTCTCCCTTTCTAGACTAGCTCCAGGGGGTCAGAGACCCTGTCTATTCTGTTTATCATTTCATCTTAAGTACTGGCACAGTGTACAAGGTAGTGCTTAGTATATATTTTTTTGAATAAATAGATCTGTAATTTGAATTTTTGTACCTTGAAAATAAAGTAGAATAAGATATTCTCTCCCCCTCCCACACGTCAATTTTGGCTTTTATTATATTTTTTGAATGCAAAATAAAGTTGGAATTCAGAAGTCTTAACCTCCTTGGAAAGTATAGTCACTCAAGTAGTTAAACATTTTATACCACTAGTGAGTTCCTTGAGGACGGATCATCTTTCTATCTCTCGTGCTTGGCACATAAACAGTATAGACAAACCTCATCTTATTGTTCTTTGCTTTATTACACTTTGCAGATGTTGCATTTTTAAAAATTGGAGGTTTGTGGCAACGCTGTGTCAAGCAAGTCTATCGGCGCCATTTTTCCAACAGCATTTGCTTACTTCATATCTCTAGGTCACTTTTCGGTAATTCTTGCAATATTTCAAGGCTTTTCATTATTATTATATTTGTTAGGCAAAAAAGATTATGACTTGCTCAAGGCTTAGATGATGGTTAGCATTTTTTAGCTATAAGGTGTTCTTTAAGATATGTACATTGTTTCTTTTAGACATAATGCTGTTGCACACAGTATGCACTGGGAAACCAAAAATTCATGTGACTCACTTTACTAAGATATTCACTTTGTGGTGAATATCTCATTAAAGATATCGAGAACTGGAATTGAACCCACAGTGTCTCTGAGGTGCGCCTGTATATGCTCAATTAATATTTGTGGAATTTATAACCTCACTTGACAGCTTTGTCATGGTTAGATTTTTATTTCAGTTGAGCTTCTGAGTTTGTTAATGGAAAGTTACCATAAAAAAGGAAATAACAATGGTTTTTCACTAAAAAGATTGTTCTTAATAAAGATAAGACCAATCTCTTCTATACAGTTTATACAGAGATTTGAGATGTTTCTTAGAATAGTCTAGTTAGAAGCAAGTTTGAGGAAAGTGTTCTGTTAAGATTGAGAAAGGCCTAGTGTTAAATTAGTGTTATCTTCTACCATTTATATCACTAAGAAGCTTTAAAAAATTATATACATGTACATATATTTTTTTTCTTATTTTTTAGCCTACAAATGTAATACCTGTTGGTTATGAAAATTCAAACACATGCTCTTATGGGATTATTATAAAGTACTGTAATTACATATAATTTTGTTTGTTGTATCTACTTCAGTGTTTTTCTTTGTTTCAGACAGTTTACACTGGTGACTTGTGCTTTTAAAAAATGCTATATAAAGACTTTCAAATTCATATTCTATAAAATCATGTTTTTAATGCATCTCAAGGAGGAAGGTTACGAACTTCTTGATTCATATATGAAAGAAATTATACATTTTATGGAAATTTAATATTTTAAGAACATCCTCACTTTTCGAAGTACACTTGTAAGAGTCTCATGAATATAGCTTCAGAAAAAGTGTCTTCATATGGTGGTTAGTCTTAATTAGCATAATATAGAGAAAATGATATGCCCATTAGTTCTAAAAGTTTAGTAATTTCAATCTATCTGGCTAAAGCGCTTTAAAATTAATGAAGTGTCCTTTTTTGGCAGAAGTTTAACTTTCTTAATAAGTATAGGGTGTTTTTCTATTCAGTATGTTATGAAAGTAATTTTCTTTTGTATTTTACTTTCTTATATGAAATCTTTCTGTTCTCTAGGCAATGTTTTGTTTTCTAAAATATTTAGGAAGTTAGAAATAATATTTAAGCATTTTATTTGTTTATAGGCTAATAGAAAAGATGAGTGAATTTTTATTTCAACCAATTTATATGAAAAATCTTAGTTATTAGAATTTATTCTCTTTGTGAGAAACCAGATTGCCTTTGCATAAATAATTCAAATTTGAAATTTTTTGAGTATTTAATATGTGCATATTTTTACATATTTAGAAATTAAAGTGTTCAACAGCAAGTGCCATATAGCACTCCTTAAAGCAACATAAAAATTTTGTAGAGCTAACACTCTCTTAGAGACTACTTTTCTTTTTAATCTTTCAGTGGATGGAAGAATTTAAAAATGATATGCTAACTGAGAAAGACACCCGATACATGGCTGTTAAAGAAGTGGTTCATCATTTAATTGAATGCAATAAAGATATTCCAGGGATCTCTGAGATCAATTGGATAATTCACGTGGTTGATTCCCCAGATATAAATGCCTTTGTGCTTCCAGTACGTAAATGTTACCCAGCCTAATTTTTAATTGTTAAATTTAACGTCCTTGTTTTTTATGTTGTTCTAATTCCTTACATTATTTTCATTATGGTGCAGAACGGACAAGTGTTTATCTTCACTGGGCTTTTAAATAGTGTGACTGATATTCATCAGCTGTCCTTCCTTCTGGGCCATGAAATAGCACATGCAGTACTTGAACATGCCGTAAGTACCTAAAATGAATGTTCAGTTGTTGAAACACTCCTTTGAAATTAGCAAGTTAAATCTTTTAGAGAACTGAATCTTTTCAGTTATTTTTTATGATGGAATTTTAGTTTTTAATAATTGACTTATTCTGTTACCTGAGAAAGTATGATTGGCTAATTTTGAGAATTTTTATCATCTTTAGTGTTTTATACTGAATAATTAGTGTTTCTGTTAAATACTATTTTTATCATCTGTCTTTTTTGCTAAGAAGTGATTATTCTCAACCTGTAATTATTTCAAATTAGATTTTAAACTTTCCATAATTATTAACATACTTAGAATCTAGTCAGCAAATCAACTGTAGGAAAGTGATATTACTATTCAAGTGGTAAATGTTTTCTTACTTCTTTATTCATTCTCAGAGGATAGCTTAGAGCATCTTTGAAAATGTCTAGAATGATATGCCATGTATAATTAATGCAGAGTAATAATAATGATACCTTGCCATTTTACAGTTTACTGAGTTTTTTAATACCTTCTCATTCATAATTTTAATACTATCCTCATGAGGTAGGTATTTAATATCCCTATATTACAGGGGTCCTCAAACCCCAGGCCGTCTACTGGTACTGGGCTGCACAGCAGGAGGTGAGCGGCAGGCGGGTGAGCGAAGCTTCATCTGCCGCTCCCCATCGCTCGCATTACCCCCTGAACCATCCCCCCACCCTGTCTGTGGAAAAATTGTTTTTCATGAAACCGGTCCCTGGTGCCAAAAAGGTTGGGGACTGCTGCTATATTATACACGAGGTCTCTAATGTTTAAAAACATGACTAACGTGACAAACTGGCGGAATTGGAACTGTAATCAAGGTTTTCTGTTTGCAAGTCTGGCACTGCTTCCTCTTCCCACAGTTACCCGGCTGTTGGCAGCACTTTTCTCATACATCATAGAATTCAGGTAGATTTATATACCCTTGTGAATATACATCTGTTTGACTTGGTGTGAATCTAGAAAAATAATATATTTGTTTACTCATATTTTTATTTTTATTCATTAAAAATTGTGCATGGCTCATTTGTTTACATGATTAGAGAGAGGTGTATTTTTTAATTGAAAACACAAAGGTAAATAGTGGAAGGATTGTGAATATATCAGAAATGCAAGTGGAAATGATAATGTTATTAATTCCTCTAAATGTCATCTCAAATTCTGTCTTTTCCTTAGAGTATCAATAAGATGAGGTGGGCCAAAGTTGTGCTATTCTAGAGCGCAAATAGTAATTATCTCCTTTATTTCTTCTGAGTTACAGGAAAATAGAAAAAAATTTCTTCCTCAAACGCATACATACAAGAATAAATCTAAGCAGTTGAAATACGTTATATCTTTCTAGAAATGGCTTTATAACTGCAAAATCAATCAATTTGGGCCATTTTTAGTTTTTAAAAGGTGTTCATTTCAGCACATTAATTTTTCTGGCATCTGGGTCAGTGCCTTGTTCAGCATAATGTTGTCATCTCTATCGGTGCAAGAGCAATAATTAGACGAGACATAAAAAGCAAATGGTCTTAAAAATAGGAAATAGTTATTAATATTTCTTTGTTAGAGGTCTTAGACACTGTCAATACTATGTTTTCTCTTTTAGGAGTCTCCATTTTGTGTTTTCACTATTTCACAAATACAAATTTAAAAAAATTTTTAGTTTTCTAAGATTATGTAATAACAATTATATTCTTTAATAATTAATTACAAGGATTTTCTCTTCTATAATGACTTCATCATTTAGTGCTACAATAATTCCATAATTGTTTTTCATGAGTCTTACAATGAAGCAAAGAATGCTTTGTGAAGGCAGATTATATTCAGAAGTATTCTAGGTGATTATTTTTAGTTGTTAGCCATGTTTCATACATTCAAGTGATGATTCCTATATTATCAGTATCAGCACTACAATAACATTTATTCAGCAACTTTAGTGAGGAACAATGAACAGTCCAGTGCAGTAAACTTATATTTAGATATTACTACTCCAAACAACTATTTTAAGTAAAACATTTTTTGGTTACTGCTATAAGTAAATACAAAAAATCATATAACTAAATTTCCTGGTGGGAAATACCAGGCTGATAAAGTTGCAGACTTGCATGACTCTTCACATATTAGGTCATGAAGTCAAAAGACTTTTATTTAAAAAATAAATTTCTAATATTTTCCTGAATTGTTCCTTGTTTTAACTGCTTCATATGTTAGGTAGTGTTTGGTCTCTGTCTAAAAGTATAAGCATAATAAACATATTTATTTGATTTTTTAAAAAGATTTAGTGACTGTATTAGAAACTGTAACTTCCTGGGTTTGATTCCTTGTTCTTTTACTAATTGCTTTTTGAATTTGGGCAACTCTTTTAATCTCTCTTCATCTTAGTTTATCTATAAAATAGGGAACAATTGTACCTATTTTACAAGATTATTATGCTTGTTAATATAAGACACTGTAGGTTAATGAACCTGTCATTGTATCTGAATGGTGGTAGTGGCTCAAGTAGTTATTAGTTGAATGATTAAATGAATGCATAAGTATGTACACAAGAGATGGGAAAAACAGACTGGGAAAGGATAAAGTGCACAGAAGAAAACGAATTTGCAGTCTTACGTGGCAAAGTTCAGTTAAACACATGTAATTATTTAATGTGATTACACACGATGAACTAGAAAATGTTAGCATGTACTATCTGAATTTATTAAGTGTAATTTTCATTATTTTGATTTTTCTCAGGCAGAAAAGGCTAGCTTGGTTCATTTCCTGGATTTCCTAGGTCTGATTTTTCTCACAATGATTTGGGCCATTTGTCCTCGAGATAGTTTGGCACTTTTGGGCCAGTGGATTCAGTCTAAATTGCAGGAGGTAAGTCTGAAACAATAAGTTGAATTTGCAATGGCCTGTGGTGAGGACATTTTACTGTAAAGGAAAAAGTACCAGAAATGTTTTCATACCTTATCATGAGTCTTGCCACGAAAAACGGGTGCTAATTTTTGGCGTCTTACGTCTTCTTATTTTTAGGGGATATTCTTTTTTTATTTTTTATTTATTGTTTCTGGCTGCATTGGGTCTTCGTGGCTGTGCACAGGCTTTTCTCTGGTTGCGGCGAGTGGAGGCTACCCTTCATTGCGGTGCGTGGGCTTCTCATTGTGGTGGCTTCTCTTGTTGTGGACTATGGGCTCTAGGCGCGCGGGCTTCAGTAGTTGTGGCTCGCGGGCTCTAGAGTGCAGTCTCAGTAGTTGTGGCGCACGGGCTTAGCTGCTCCGCGGCACGTGGGATCTTCCCGGACCAGGGCTTGAACCCGTGTCCCCTGCATTGGCAGGCAGATTGTTAACCACTGCGCCACCAGGGAAGCCCTTAGGGGATATTCTTAATAGTGAGCATTCAAATTAGAAAATATTACATCTCTTTTATGATGGAGATAGATGGATTAGAAGGGCTTGGCAACTTTTGGCTAGCTTTTTTTTTTTTTTTTTTTGCATAGTTATTGTTCTTACAGAGAGAAACCCAGTCACAACCCTTTCTTTCCTTCTGTTGCTTTACCTTCAGACGTTCCCCTTTTGTCTCCTAGTAACAGTGGTGTACTCACTGGATGACTCTCCCTTCCCCCAAATATTTGCATTTTAATGGGGAACTCTTAAAACCTGTAAACTTTTATGGGCGCAGGGTTGGCAGAAGCTGCTTGACTACCCTCATCTCCTCACTCCCAGTTAAATTAATGTTGCCTGGAAAATACTGAAAGGACAGTCTTAATAGGTGTTTGTTAACTTTTGTTTTTAGTACTTATGCATAATGATAGTCATCTGATAAAATTTTTTGAGTCCTCCATCTTGGTCAAAACAGTACACTACTGAAAGGAGGTCTTGCAATCTTAATATCTGCTTTGTTTAACTATGATTAGCTATTTTATTTTATGTCTTTCATCAGATATTTCTTCTTGTCCTGGGAGGTTTGGTTATTTAGGAACAATCTGTTATTTGTTTATTCAGTGATTTGTGGAGCACCCATCAGAGTGCCATCTGGGTGCTGTTTAAATCCAATGTGTAAAATTCTTTGAGACAAATTGCTTTAGAAATTGAATAACTAAGTCTTTTATTCAGTGTTAGCATATCATTTGGTTTCATTTATATTGAAATAAAGGTTCTTAAACGGAAAAAGAAAGAATGGTTATTGCTTAGATTATAGAATCTCATATTTTGAATTTTATTTTTATCATTGATGTGCTGGGAAGTCAGAGAAGGTAATGTAGTTTTCCCCCCATTTATCAATAAATAGCTTTTTCTGTAATGGAATCAGGAGATTAAGTCATAAGAAAGATAACTGGAAGCTGTTTGTCCCTTGAAATACTTGATGATCCTGCTATTTGAGTATAATTCTTTAATAATTAAACTGAAAACGAAGTAAGGATTACTTCTGTTTGAACTCTTTTTCCCTAAATCAGGACCCCCTCCCAGTAGTTTTGGTGACAAGGAAATATTTCTTTCTCTGGAAGCTTGCTCATTGTCATTGGAGAGCAGAGGGGAATGCTGATAGTGAAGTTCTTGAGGGGGAATTGCTGACATTTTTTTGTCAGAGAAAGGAAGAGAGGAAGGAAGAAGTAGGGGGCCCTCACTTAACTGTCTGGGTACAATGTAGCAGCCCTCATAGAGCGCTACCAGGTAGGGTTTTGAGAGCTATTAATAATGATTATAGTAGCTAACATTTATTGAGTACTTACTGTATTGTAGGCACTAGGATAAACACTGTAGATTAATTTTGTACAGGGGTTAAGAATACAGGCTCTGATCAGATGGATCTGTGTTTGAATTTAATCTCTATTAGACCTAAATTTTATAGAACTTCAGCAGGTTACTTCACTTATTATAGGTTTCAGTTTCTTTATCTGTAAGTTTGGATAATAGTAGTGGCTAACTCAAACATTATTGTGGGTTTAATTATACATTTAAAACAGCATTTCTCAATATAGGCACTATTGACATTTTGAATTGACAAAGAATTGACAAGATAATTCTTTGTTGTGGGGAATTGTCCTCTGCATTGCAGAATGTTCAGTGGCTTCTACACGTCTAGATGCCTCTACACATCTGGGCTCTACCCACTAGATGCCAGTAGCACTCCCCCCTCTCTTCCCAGCCCCAGTTGTGACAATCAAAAATATCTCCAGACATTTCCAAATGTCCCTGAGGGACAATATCACGTCCAGTTGAGAACCACTGATTGAAAGCATTTAGCACAGTACCTGGTACCAAGTAAGGACTCAACAAATGGGAGTTATTATTATTAATTATTATTTGCTCATTTTATTCTCTCTGCAACTCTAGGAGTTTGGTACTGTTACTGCTCCATTTTACATATGATGCTATTGGGCTTAGAGGCGTTAAAAAATTAGCCCAGAACTAATAGTTAATACACATCAGCATTTGGGCTTGAACACGTTTCTTTCCTTTTAAAGCCAATGTTTTTAATTGGTTATACTACCGGCAGATTCGTTGGGACACCTGCAGACTGCTTATGGAAAGTGCAGACACTATATAATATAGTTCAGCAACCTAAAACAGACATGATCGAGAAGGAAGCAAGTCATATCTAATGGTCATATACAATGGATTAGATTGATTTTACTATTTCTAGCCATTACTGACATGCAGCTACCTCTGAAAAATTGCTTCCCCAATTAATAGCTCTTCTCTCAAAAATCCTGCCTATTGATCCATCTTCTACAAAGTTTTAGTACTTACTGAAAATTAGTATTTAACTGGAAAGCATTCACATAAATACAAGTAATTAGGAAAATTACAGTTATAATATCTATTTGTATTCTTTTATTGAAGTTGGAAGAAAAGTTCATTTTCCTAACTAATCGATACTTAGAAAACAAAGAGGAAATTAAGATAATATGTCAAAGAAAGAACATTCTGCTATATGGTTAATTTTCTAACTGAAATAAATCCTCTAGTAGTGTCACTGGCTATTATATAGCTATAGTTTTTCAATTTTCTTTTAAAACTGCAAGATCACAATGTTCCTTGGTCATATTAAAAATCCTGCATCAATAAGCTTTCTTAGGGAATCCTCTACATAGTAAGTAGAGATTATAATTGGAAAAATACAAGTCCACTGTATGACACTGTGGACTCTCCAAAAGTTTGCAGGCATGGTTTTTTCCTATTCTTTCCATGTTTTAAAAATATTAATCTCTGGGCATCCCTGGTGGCGCGGTGGTTGAGAGTCCGCCTGCCGATGCAGGGGACACGGGTTCGTGCCCCGGTCCGGGAAGATCCCACATGCCGCGGAGCGGCTGGGCCCGTGAGCCATGGCCGCTGACCCTGCGCGTCTGGAGCCTGTGCTCCGCAACAGGAGAGGCCACAATGGTGAGAGGCCCGCATACCGCAAAAAAAAAAAAAAAAAATCTCTGATGGAGGAAATAAAGGCTGCACTTTGTTTTATACCATGGTGTTCTTTAAATGTTTATCATGGAGAGCATAAAAGCTATATCCTAGGTACTTCATGAAATTAATTTTTAAAATCTCATTTTTTGCTCCTTTTGTTATGAAATAGCCTTAATGGAACTTTTCTTTCTTATTTCTTCTTAGTTTATGTTTGATAGACCATATAGTAGAACACTGGAGGCTGAAGCTGACAAAATTGGACTACAACTTGCTGCAAAGGTAAAATATTTAGTAGTTGAGAATACACAGTGTCCTTCACATAGTAAAAGATAAATGTGTATCATCTTAATGAGGTTTGGCATGGGCATAGAATGAAAGTTGGGCTATATATAATTTTTCATTAATACCTTTTTAAGTCTGTGCCTTCTTTGCTATCTTTATTTTATTCCTTTCCCTTAGTTTGCTGATCTAAGGAGGCTTTTTGAGTAAGTAAGATGATGTGAAGCTGTTTTTCCCCACCTGGAGAAAGGTTTACCTTACTGTAGCTGTAATCCTGGCTAAGCAACCTGAATTTTCACCATTTAAATAAACGATAGAAGAGCAGGCTTATTACTCTGTATCTTTCAGACTATTTTTGTTGCAGCAGATGGCTTATTTTTGCTAGCCACAGAGAGCAGCTCTGGGCCTTTACTCTGGTTTACGTTGGCTTTGTTCATATCTACCTAACAGGGCACTTCATGCCTGGCTACTGTTTTTAATCACCTGTGATAACTGCATATTATTAGTAGGATTTAGCATTAAAAGTAAAACTGTATTTTTAAAAATGAATGAAAACAGTGCCACTTCACATATTAAATTCAAATTGTATTTGATTCTTTGTTGAGTTTTCAGTAGTTATTAAAAGTCCTAACTATTGAAAATTACTATTATCTGAATTTCTCATTGTGAGTTTTATGGATTTAATTTCATAAATCAAGATATTAGTCATTCACAAAAGCAGTGTTCTCTGAATGTTACATAAGTAGAATTAAGTGAATTATCAGACTGCATAGCTTAAGAGGTTCCCAAATGATGGGCCACAGATTGGCTCTATCAAGAATTTCCTAATTTTAATGTACTACAGTCTGAAATTTTCCCTCTAGGTAAGTGCATTCTGTGTTCTGATTAAGAAATCTTTGCTTATTTCAGTAAATTGTTCCTGTTTTATTTCCAAGAAGTTTTATTGTTTTGTTAAGTATAAGGAGGAGGTCAAGATAATTTTTTTCTCATGTGGTTATCTAATAGACTCAGCACTATTTATTGAAGAGTTTATCTTTTCTCCACTATACTTCAGTGTCTCTTTGTCATTAATGTGGGAGGCTATATGTAAGTCTGTTTCTGGACTCCCTGTTGTATTCCATTGGCCTGTTATTTATCTTTGAGCCAATACCACATTGTCATTGTAGCTGTGTAATAAGTCTCGATATCTGATATCTTGATGTCTTGATTTCTGTCCTCCAATGTTGTTCTGCAATATTGACTTGGCTATTCTTGGTCCTTTGCATTTTCATATAAATTTCAGAATCAGCTTGTTAAATCACATACCTGTACAAAAACATGCCTGGGATTTTGATGGGAATTGTGTGCATCAAATATAGATCAATATGGGGACAGCTGACTAGTGTCAACAGTATTGAGTCTTCCAATCCATGGATGGTATATTTGTCCATTTATTTAGATGTTCTTTAATTTCTTTCAGTGATGCTTTGAAATTTTTTTTTGTGTGTAGAACTTATACATCTTTTGTTAGATTTATTGGTTAGTGTTTGACATTTTTGATGTTATAAACAATGTCATTGAAAAAACAAATTTGCCTATATATAGAAATACAGTTTGTTTTTATCATTGACTTTGTATCCAGCAACCTTGCTAAATAAATTCACTTAATTCTAATAGTGTGTAGATTCTTTTAGATTTTTACATATACATAGTTATGTTGTCTGGGAATAATAACAGCTTTATTGCTTCCTTTCCATTCTGTATACTTCCTTTTTTTTTTTTACCTAATTGCAATGGCCAGAAACTTCAGCACAGTGTTGATGGTGGACACCTTTGTTTCTTCATGATCTTAGTGGAAAAGTATTCAGTATTTCACCATTAATTCTGATGTTTGTTGTAAGCTTTTCTTAAACCTGACTTTTGTCAGATAAGAGCTTCCCGTCTATTTCTAATATGCTAAGAGATTTTTTAAAATTATGAATATTAAGTTTTTCAAATGGCTTTTCTGCACTTATTGATGATTTTATAGTTTTTCTCCTTTAATCTGTTAATGTGGCAAATTACAATAATTTTTCTTGTTTAAAAAATGACAATTTTTTATTTTTGAAATAAACCAATTTTGTCAATTATATTAACCTTTTAATGTATTGCTGGAGTTGGTCTGCTGATGTTTAGTTTAGAATGTTTCTGTGTTCATAGGAGGTAGTGGCTTGGAATTTTCTTGTAATGTCTTGTCAGGTTTTGGTATCAACATTATGCTGATCTCATAAAATGCGTTGGGTAGTGTTCCTTCTTCTTTGTAAGAGTTTGTGTAAGAATAGTGATATTTATTTTTTCAATGTTTGGATAAAGCCATATGGGCCTACATTTCTTTGTGGAAGGGTATTTAATTATGGATTCAATAGATGTGGAACTACTCTTTAATAGATGTAAAACTATTCAGATTTTTATATCAGTTTTCATAAGTTTTGTTTTTCTAGGAACTTAGGTTTTGTTTAAACTTTCAGTATTATTGGTATAAAGTTGTTTTGATATACTCTTCTTATATCTTTAATGTCTCAAGGATTCCTGCATTCTACAGATATAGTTTTAAAATGTCCCCTTTGTTCCTAGTATTGGTGATATATGCTTTGTCTCTTTGCTAGATTTTATTACGTTCATTAATCTTTTCAAAAAGATGTTTTGGCTTTGCTTATTTTCTCTATTCTATGTTTGTTTTCTATTGTTTCAGTTACTGTTGTTATCTTTATTATTTCCTTCTGCTTTGAGCTTTATCTGCTGTTCTTCCTAACTTCTTTAGATAGATACTTATGTCATTGATTTTATGTCATTGATTTGTCATTTTCTTTTCTAATGTATACATTTATGCCTAGCCGTTTTCTTTTCAGAATATCTCGTCATATTGCAAGTGTTGATATGTTTTTGTTTTTTTCAGTTTAAAATATATTCTTGTTTTCATTGTAATTTCTTCTTTGACCCATGGGTCGTTTAGAAGTATATTCCTTAGTTTCTAAACATTTGTTGGTTTCCTTAGTTTCTAAACATTCCTTGATTTCTAAACATTTACCTTTTGTTTTTGATGTCTAGCTTAATTACAGTCTGATGGGAGAATATACTGAATGGTGAATTCTTTAAAATTTGTTCAGTTTTGCTTTATGGCTCAGCATGTTACCAAGTTTGTTAAAATGGTATGCACTTGAAAGTGGATTCTGCCATTGTGGGTGCAGTGTTCTACGTATGTCCATTTTGCCAAGTTTGTTAAATCTGTTGTTTCAGATCATCTATATCCCTGCTGAATTGTTTTCTCTGCTTTTTTTTTTCTAGTTACCAAGAGAGGTTAGTCTCTCGTGATTCTGAATTTTTCTGTTTTTCCTTTTAGTCCTATTAATTTTTACTTTTTAATATTTTAATACTATTTTTAGCATACTCATATAGGATTGTTAGAGTTTACTGGTAGCTTGATCCTTTTATCAATATGTAATCCCTCTTTGTCTCTAGTAATGCTTCTTGCCTGAAGTTCTCTTTTTCCTTTATTAGTATTGTTGTGACAGCTTTCTTTTGGTTAGTGCTTGCCTGTCATATCTTACTCCATTCTTTTATTTTCAAGTTTTCTGTGTTCTTATGTGTGTGTCTGTTATAAGTAACACATAGTTGTTTTCTCGTCCTTGCCGTATTTTGGATGTTTTTAGTCTGTTTATATTTTTAATTTGTATTTTTTAATGACTAATGCTGTGGAGGATATGTTTATGTGTGTACTGGCCATTCATGTACCTTCTTTTGTTAACTGTCTTTTTAGGTATTTTACTCAGTTTTAAATTGAGTTGCCTTCTTATTCTTACATTGTAAGAGTTCTTTATACATATGCTGGATATAAGTCCTTTGTCAAATATTTGTGCAAATATTTTCTCTTATTCTGTGACTTGCTTTATTTTTTTATAGTGTGTTTTGAACAATAAAAGTTTAAAATTTTTATGAAATCTAATTTTTCTACTTTGTGTTTAATTTACTCTTTCTCTAGTTTTATAATGTAGGTGCTTAGATCATTGGTTTTAGACTTTCTTCTTATTTAGAATAGCATTTAAAGCTCTAAATTTCCCACTCTGCATTGTTTTAGCTAGACACAGATTTTGTTATGTTGTATTTTTATTTTCAGTTACACAGATTTTGATATGTTGTATTTTTATTTTCAGTTAAGTCAGAATATTTTCTAAAATTTCCATTGTGATTTCTTCTTTCATCCATGTGTTGTTCAGAAGTGAGTCATTTAATATCCAGGTATTTGGAGTTTGTCTAAACGTTTATTTCTTTCTTTTTTTTTTTTTTTTTAAATTTATTTTATTTTAATTTATTTTATTTTTGGCTGCATTGGGTCTTTGTTGCCATGCGTGGGCTTTTCTCTAGTTGCGGCTAGTGGGAGCTACTCCTCATTGTGGTGTGCAGGCTTCTCATTGCGGTGGCTTCTCATGTTGTGGAGCGCGGGCTCTAGGCGTGCAGGTGTCAGTAGTTGTGGCACGTGGGCTCCAGTAGTTGTGGCATGCAGGCTCAACAGCTGTGGCTCACGGGCTCCAGAGCGCAGGCTCAGTAGTTGTGTCCTACAGGCTTAGTTGCTCCGTGGCATGTGAGATCCTCCCCGGGCCAGGGATCGAACCCGTGTCCCCTGCATTGGCAGGCGGACTCTCAACCACTGCACCACCAGGGAAGCCCTAAACGTTTATTTCTAATTAATTATTTCATGGTCAGAGAATATACTCTGTGAGAATTTAATTTTTTCAACTCTGTTGGGACTTGTTTTATGGTGTATCATTTGGTCTATTTTGGTGACTGTTCCATCACTTGAAAAAATGTGTATTCAGTATTTGCTGAGTGTATACTCTATAAATATCAATTAAGTTAAGGTAGTTTATAGAGTTATTAAATCTTCTATATCTTCTGATTTTTTGTCTACTTGCTGTTGAGTAAGGAGTTTTGAAATCTTTAACCGTGACTGTGGATTTGTCTATTTTTTCTTTCAGTTCTGTTAGTTTCTGCTTCCTGAATTTTGAAGCTCTCTATTAGGTGCATACACATGTGGGATTATTTTATCCTCTTATTGAACTGGTTGATTATTGTGAAGTATTTTTTTATTTGTCTCTAGCAATACTCTGAAGTATTTTTTGTTTGGCATTAATTTTTTTTAATTTATTTTTTATTGAAGTATAGTTGAATTACAATGTTGTGTTAATTACTGCCGTACAGCAGTGACTCAGTTATACATATATATGCATTCTTTTCCATATTCTTTTTGTTTTATTAATTTATTTGGTTGTGCTGGCTCTTAGTTGTGACCTGCAGGCTCCTTATCTGTGGCACATGGGCTACTTAGTTGTGGCATGCGAACTCTTAGTTGTGGCATGCATGTGGGATCTACTTCCCTGACCAGAGATCGAACCCAGGCCCCCTGCATTGGCAACGTGCAGTCTTAACCACTGCACCACCAGGGAAGTCCCTTATTTTTCATGTTCTTTTCCATTATGGTTTATCACAGGATATTGAATATAGTTCCCTGTGCTACACAGTAGGACCCTGTTGTTTATCCATTCTGTACATACCAATTTGCATCTGCTAATCCCAAACTCACAATCCCTCTCCCACCTCCCTCCCCCTTGGCAACCACTAGTCTAATCTCTATGTCCCTTTTCCTGTTTCTGTTTCATAGATAGGTTTGTGTCGCATTTTAGATTCCACATATAAGTGAAATCATATGGTATTTGTCTTTCTCTTTCTGACTTACTTCACTTAGTATGATAACCTGTAGTTGCATTCATGTTGCTGCAAATGGCATTATTTCATTCTTTTTTATGGCTGAGTACTATTCCATTTTATAAATGTACCACATCTTCTTTATCCAGTCATCTGTCAATGGACATTTAGGTTGTTTCCATGTCTTGGCTATTGTGAATAGTGCTGCTATGAACATAGGGGTGCATGTATGTTTTTGAATTATAGTTTTGTCTAGATATATGCCCCAATCGAAAAATGCTCAGAAGACCTAAAGAGACATTTCTCCAAAGAAGACATACAGATGGCCAATAGGCACATGAAAAGATGCTCAACATTGCTAATTATTAGAGAAATACAAATCAAAACTAGAGTGAGGTACCACCTCACGCTGGTCAGAATGGCCATTGTTAAAAAGTCTACAAATAATAAATGCTGGAGAGGGTGTGGAGAAAAAGGAACCCTCCTACACTGTTGGTGGGAATGTAAGTTGGTGCAGCCAGTGTGGAAAACAGTATTGAGGTTCCTCAGAAAACTAAAAATAGAATTACCATATGATTCAGCAATCCTACTCCTGGGCATATATCCTGGAATTAATTTTGTTTGACATTATTTTGCTTGACATTAATATAGACCCTCCAGCTTTCTTAGGTGTTATTGTTCACTTGGAATATCTTTTTCTGCCCATTTGTTTTCAAACTCTTTCAGTTTTTGTATTTAAAATGCATCTCTTACAGATGGCATAAACTAGGTTCTTGCGTTTTTGTTGTTTGACAATCTATGCCTTTAGTTTGAAGTGTATAGTCAATTTATATTTAATGTAATTATTGATATGCTTGTATTTAGGTCTGCCATACTGCTGTTTCTTTTATCTATTTTTTTGGTTGCTCTGTTCCTCCTTTTATTCCTTCTTTGAGTTAATCATACTTTTTAGTATTCCATTCATTGGCTTTTTAGATATAACACTTTGCATTATTTTTAATGGTTCCTTGTGGGATTACAATATGCATCTTTAACCTTTTGAAATCTACTTCAGGTTTTGTTTTTTTTATATATAGCAGGTTCTTATTAGTCATCAATTTTATACACATCAGTGAATACATGTCAATCCCAATTGCCCAATTCATCACACCACCCGACCCCCTGTGGCTTTCCCCCCTTGGTGTCCATACATTTGTTCTCTACATCTGTGTCTCAATTTCTGCCCTGCAAACCGGTTCATCTGTACCATTTTTCTGGTTCCACATATATGTGTTAATATACGATATTTGTTTTTCTCTTTCTGACTTACTTCACTCTGTATAACAGTCTCTAGATCCATCAACGTCTCAACAAATGACCCAATTTTTTCCTTTTTATGGCTGAGTAATATTCCATTGTATATATGTACTACATCTTCTTTATGCATTCTTCTGTCGATGGGCATTTAGGTTGCTTCCATGACCTGGCTATTGTAAATAGTGCTGTAGTGAACATTGGGGTGCATGTGTCTTTTTGAATGTGGTTTCTCTGGGTATATGCCCAGTAGTGGGATTGCTGGATCATATGGTAATTCTATTTTTAGTTTTTTAAGGAACCTGCATACCGTTCTCCATAGTGGCTGTATCAGTTTACATTCCCACCAACAGTGCAAGAGGTTTCTCTTTTCTCCACATCCTTTCCAGCATTTGTTTGTAGATTTTCTGATGAAGCCCATTCTAACTGCTGTGAGGTTATACCTCATTGTAGTTTTGATTTTCATTTCTCTAATAATTAGTGATATTGAGCAGCTTTTCATGTGATTATTGGCCATCTGTATGTCTTCTTTGGAGAAATGTCTATTTAGGTCTTCCCATTTTTGTATTGGGTTGTTCGTTCTTTTAATATTGAGCTGCATGAGCTGTTTATATATTTTGGAGATTAATCCTTTGTCTGTTGATTCGTTGGCAAATATTTTCTCCTATTCTGAGGGTTGTCTTTTCATCTTGTTTATAGTTTCCTTTGCTGTGCAAAAGCTTTGAAGTTTCATTAGGTCCCATTCATTTATTTTTATTTCTATTACTCTAGGAGGTGGATCAAAAAAGATCTTGCTGTAATTTATGTCAGAGTGTTCTTCCTTTGTTTTCCTCTAAGAGTTTTATAGTGTCCAGTCTTACATTTAGGTCCCTAATCCATTTTGAGTTTATTTCTGTGTATGGTGTTAGGGAGTGTTCTAATTTCATTCTTTTACATGTAGCTGTCCAGTTTTCCCAGCACCACTTATTGAAGAGACTTTCTTTTCTCCATTGTATATCCTTGCCTCCTTTGTCATAGATTAGTTGACCATAGGTGAGTGGGTTTACCTCTGGGCTTTCTATCTTGTTCCCTTGATCTATGTTTCTATTTTTGTGCCAGTACCATATTGTCTTGATTCCTGTAGCTTTGTATTATAGTCTGAAGTCAGGGAGTCTGATTCCTTCAGCTCCATTTTTTTCCCTCAAGAATGCTTGGGCTATTTGGGGTCTTTTGTGTCTCCATACAAATTTTAAGATTTTCTTTTTCTAGTTCCGTAAAAAAATGCCATTGGTAATTTGATAGGGATTGCATTGAATCTGTAGAATGCTTTGGGTAGTATAGTCATTTTCACAATATTGATTCTTCCAGTCCAAGAACATGGTATATCTCTCCATCTGTTGGTATCATCTTTAATTTCTTTCATCAGTGTCTTATAGTTTTCTGCATACAGGTCTTTTGTCTCCCTAGGTAGGTTTATTCCTAGGTATTTTATTCTTTTTGTTGCAATGGTAAATGGGAGTGTTTCCTTAATTTCTGTTTCACATTTTTCATCATTAGTGTATAGGAATGCAAGAGATTTCTGTGCATTAATTTTGTATCCTGCAACTTTACCAAATTCATTGATTAGCTCTAGTAGTTTTCTGGTGGCATTTTTAGGATTCTCTGTGTATAGTATCATGTCATCTGCAAACAGTGACCGTTTCACTTCTTCTTTTCCAATTTGTATTCCTTTTATTTCTTTTTCTTCTCTGATTGCTGAGACTAAGACTTCCAAAACTATGTTGAATAATAGCGGTGAGAGTGGACATCCATGTCTTTTTCCTGATCTTAGATGAAATGCTTTCAGTTTTTCACCGTTGAGAATGATGTTTGCTGTGGGTTTGTCATATATGGCCTTTATTATGTTGAGGTAGGTTCCCTCTATGCCCACTTTCTGGAGAGTTTTTATCATAAATGGGTGTTGAATTTTGTCAAAAGCTTTTTCTGCATCTATTGAGATGATCGTATGGTTTTTATTCTTCAGTTGTTAATATGGTGTATCACATTGATTGATTTGTGTATATTGAAGAATCCTTGCATTCCTGGAATAAACCCCACTTGATCATGGTGTATGATCCTTTAAATGTGTTGTTGGATTCTGCTTGCTAGTATTTTGTTGAGGAGTTTTGCATCTATGTTCATCAGTGATATTGGCCTGTAATTTTCCTTCTTTGTAGTATCTTTGTCTTGTTTTGGTATCAGGGTGATGGTGGCCTCATAGAATGGTTTTGGGAGTGTTCCTTCCTCTGCAATTTTTTGGAAGAGTTTTAGAAGGATGAGTGTTAGTTCTTCTGTAAATGTTTGATAGAATTCACCTGTGAAGCCATCTGGTCCTGGACTTTTGTTTGTTGGAAGATTTTTAATCACAGTTTCAATTTCATTACTTGTGATTGGTCTGTTCATATTTTCTATTTCTTCCTGGTTCAGTCTTGGAAGGTTATACCTTTCTAAGAATTTGTTGATTTCCTCCAGGTTGTCCATTTTATTGGCATAGAGTTGCTTGTAGTAGTCTCTTAGGATGCTTTGTATTTCTGCGGTGTCTGTTGTAAGTTCTCCTTTTTCATTTCTAATTTTATTGATTTGAGTCCTCTCCCTCTTTTTCTTGATGAGTCTGGCTAATGGTTTATCAATTTTATTTATCTTCTCAAGGAACCAGCTTTTAGTTTTATTGATCTTTGCCACTGTTTTCTTTGTTTCTATTTCATTTATTTCTGCTCTGATCTTTATGATTTCTTTCCTTCTGGGTTTTGTTTGTTCTTCTTTCTCTAGTTCCTTTAGGTGTAAGGTTAGATCGTTTATTTGAGATTTTTCTTGTTTCTTGAGGTAGGCTTGTATAGCTGTAAACTTGCCTCTTAGAGCTGCTTTTCCTGCATCACATAAGTTTTGGATTATCGTGTTTTCATTGTCATCTGTCTCTAGGTATTTTTTGATTTCCTCCTTGATTTCCTCAGTGATCTCTTGGTTATTTAGTAACATATTGTTTAGCCTCCATGTGTTTGTGTTTTTTACATTTTTTCCCCTGTAATTGATTTCTAATCTCATAGCATTGTGGTTAGAAAAGATGCTTGATATGATTTCAATTTTGTTAAATTTACTGAGGCTTGATTTGTGACCCAAGATGTGATCTATCCTGGAGAATGTCTGTGCGCACTTGAGAAGAAAGTGTAATCTGCTGTTTTTGGATGGAATGTCCTGTAAGTATCGCTTAAATCTATGTGGTCTATTGTGTCATTTAAAGCTACTGTTTCCGTATTTATTTTCACTTTGGATGATCTGTCCATTGGTGTAAGTGAGGTGTTAACGTCCCCCACTCTTATTGTGTTACTGTCGATTTCCTCTTTTACAGCTGTTAGCAGTTGCTTTATGTATTGAGGTGCTCCTATGTTGGGTGCATATATATTTATAATTGTTATATCTTCTTCTTGGATTGAACCCTTGATCATTATGTAGTGTCCTTCCTTGTCTCTTGTAACATTCTTTATTTTAAAGTCTATTTTATCTGATATGAATATTGCTACTCCTGCTTTCTTTTGATTTCCATATGCATGGAATATCTTTTTCCATCCCCTCATTTTCAGTCTGTATGTGTCCCTGGGTCTGAAGTGGGTCTCTTGTACACAGCATATATAGGGGTCTTGTTTTTGTATCCATTCAGTGAGCCTGTGTCTTTTGGTTGGTTCATTTAATCCATTCACATTTAAGGTAATTGTTGGTATGTATGTCCTGTGACTATTTTCTTAATTGTTTTGGGTTTGTTTTTGTAGGTCCTTTTCTTGTCTTGTGTTTCCCACTTAGAGAAGTTCCTTTTGCATTTGTTGTAGAGCTGGTTCGGTGGTGCTGAATTCTCTTAGCTTTTGCTTGTCTGTAAAGCTTTTGATTTCTCCATCGAATCTGAGTGAGATCCTTGTTGGGTAGAGTAATCTTGGTTATAGGTTCTTCCCTTTCATCACTTTAAGCATATCATGCCACTCCCTTCTGGCTTGTAGAGTTTCTGCTGAGAAATCAGCTGTTAACCTTATGGGAGTTCCCTTGTATGTTATTTGTCATTTTTCCCTTGCTGCTTTCAATAATTTTTCTTTGTCTTTAATTTTTGCCAATTTGATTGCTATGTGTCCCAGCGTGTTTCACCTAGGGTTTATCCTGTATGGGACTCACTGCGCTTCCTGGACTTGGGTGGCTATTTCCTTTCCCATGTTACGGAAGTTTTCGACTATAATCTCTTCAAATATTTTCTCAGGTCCTTTTCTCTCTCTCTTCTCCTTCTGGGACCCCTATAATGCGAATATTGTTGCATTTAATGTTGTCCCAGAGGTCTCTTAGGCTGTCTTCATTTCTTTTCATTCTTTTTTCTTTATTCTGTTCTGCAGCAGTGAATTCCACCATTCTGTCTTCCATGTCACTTATCCCTTCTTCTGCCTCAGTTATTCTGCTATTGATTCCTTCTAGTGTATTTTTCATTTCAGTTATTGTATTGTTCATCTCTGTTTGTTTATTCTTTAATTCTTCTAGGTCTTTGTTAAACATTTCTTGCATCTTCTCGATCTTTGTCTCCGTTCTTTTTCCGAGGTCCTGGGCCATCTTCACTATCATTATTCTGAATTCTTTTTCTGGAAGATTGCCTATCTCCACTTCATTTAGTTGATTTTCTGGGGTTTTATCTTGTTCCTTCATCTGGTACATAGCCATCTACCTTTTCATCTTGTCTGTCTTTCTGTGAATGTGGTTTTTGTTCCACAGGCTGCAGGATTGTAGTTCTTCTTGCTTCTGCTGTCTGCCCTCTCTCTACTTCAGGTTGATAGTGAGTAATTTCTGGCAAAATGTACAAACTTTGCAATAGTGTATTTGTCAGTCATCATGTATTTAAGCCAAGATGTAGTTCACCCTTCATGTTGTTTTCTTGATTCTGAGGATTTCCTCTTAATTACCATTTGTGCTACTCGCTTCCAGTTTTTTTTTGTTTTTTTTTTTTTTTTGTGGTATGCGGACCTCTCACTGCTGTGGCCTCTCCCGTTGTGGAGCACAAGCTCCGGACACGCAGGTTCAGCGGCCATGGCTCATGGGCCCAGCTGCTCCATGAACCCGTGTCCCCTGCATCATCAGGTGGACACTCAACCACTGCGCCACCAGGGAAGCCCTCGCTTCCAGTTTTGTTAATGACTTGAAGCCCATAAGACTCCAGCTTTTTGTCGTCCTAATTGCTCATGGTTGAGGAGTACACTGAGTTTAAAAAAAAGAAAGAAAGAAAGAAAGAAAGATAAAAGGCAGCAGACTTACAGATTTTGCCCCCACAGTTTTATTTTTCAAGAGTCCCTTTGTGTCTGGTCTTTGCTTGCTTTTCTACAACTCCCACCCACCCTCCTTGTATCTCCCTACCTTAAATATAATTTAGATGCCAGTCAGTGATTTGGGTGGAGTTGACACAGAGTTTCTCATTCCTTTTGTAGTTCCCTCATTGTCAGAATTCCTCCTTTAGATTTCTCTCTGCTTTAACATCCCTGAACTATGATCCCTGGCACTTTGGCTGATGAGCCTGTTGCCATTTTCTGTAGCTTTGTCAGTGGAAGCTGGGCAACACCTTCAGGCCAGAAAGCAAGAATTCTTGTCTTATCTCTTCTGTTGAAGTTTTTCAAGATTAAATTCTCTTCTGGCTTCTGTTTTTGTACAGTTTCCATTATCTTTAAATAGTTATTTTAAATCACGTTTTTATAATTGTTATCTGCTGGAAGGTTCACATGTTTGCTTCCCTTTTCTTGCGTTAGTCAAAATTTCACCTTTCCTAAAATAATATTTTTGCAGGGCATAAAATTTTTAATTGGCAGTTATTTTCTTAGAGTATGTTAATGATGACATTTCGATTTTCTCTAGCTTATTGTTCCTGTTCAGGTTTCAGCTGTCAGTCTTTTTCTGTTCCTTTGAAGGCAGTGGGTCTTTTTCTTCCATGACTGCTAAAATTGTTTGGTTTTGCTTTTTTATCGTTTGTGTGTCTAGGTGTGCTTTTCTTTGTATTTATTGGGCTTGCTGTGGCTTATAATGTTTCACTAGTTTGGGAAATTCTCAGGCATTATTTTTTAACATATTGTTTTAGCAATATTTTTCTCTTTTCCCCTGTAGCTTTGGGATTTTTATACTTTCATTTGTCTCTTGAATTTTTTTTTTAAATTTTCTGTCCTTATCTCTCTACATTTCAGAATGTATGTTTTCCACTCCTGTCTTGTGGTTCACTGATCTTATTTTCAGCTGTGTTCATTCTGCCATTAAACTCATTTTTGAGTTTTAAATTTCAGTTATATTTTTCCATCTAGAGTTTTAATTTGATTCTCTTTTATAAATTTCAATTATCTCGTAAAAGTCTCCATTTTGTCATAATTTTCTTTATATTTTCTTGAATGTGTTAATCACAATTTTCTTTAAACATTCATGTTTGTTAACTTATTTTTATTATCTCTGAATCTGTTTCTGTTGCGTGTTTTTGCCTTTGGTCTTGTTCTTGGTATGCTTGCTTATTTGTTTTTAATTATGACTTTATATTAAGTCTTTTTTTAATGAAGTATATTTATGGAATATATGTATTGTCTTTCAGATTCTTTTCCATTATAAATTATTACAAGATACTGAGTATAGTTCCCTGTGCTATACAGTAGATCCTTGTTGCTTATCTATTATATGTATAGTAATGTGTGTCCGTTAATCCCAAATCCCTAATTTATGCCTCCCCCTCCCCTTTGGTAACCATAAGTTTGTGTCTGTGAGTCTGTTTCTGTTTTGTAAATAAGTTCATTTGTATCATTTTTTTAGATTCCATATATAAGTGATATCCTATGATATTTGTCTTTCTTGGTCTGACTTCACTGAGTATGATAATCTCTAGGTCCATCCATGTTGCTGCAAATGGCATTATTTCATTCTTTTTTATGGCTGAGTAATATTCGTGTGTGTGTGTGTGTGTATGTGTATACACCACATATTCTTTATCCATTCATCTACTGGTGGGCATTTAGGTTGCTTCCATGTCTTGGCTATTGTAAATAGTGCTGCTGTGAACATTGGGGTGCATGTATCTTTTTGAATTATAGTTATTTCTGGATATATGCCCAGGAGTAGGATTGTTGAATCATATAGTAACTCATAGTTTTAAAGGAACCTCCATACTGTTCTCCATAGTGACTGCACCACTTTACATTCCCACCAACAGTGTAGGAGGGTTCCCTTTTCTCCATACCCTCTCCAGCATTTATTATTTGTGGAATTTTTGATGATGGACATTCTGACCAGTGTGAGGTGGTACCTTATTGTGGTTTTGATTTGCATTTCTCTAATAATTAGCAATGTTGAGCATCTTTTCATGTGCATTTTGGCCATCTGTATGTCTTCTTTGGAGAAATGTCTATTTAGATCTGCCCATTTTTTGGTTGGGTTGTCTGTTTTTTTGATATTGAGCTGTATAAGCTGTTTGTGTATTTTGGAAATTAATGCTTGCTTATTTTTTATTAAATACTGGGCATTTTATATAAACGGTGCTGTTGATTCTGAGTGGTGATTTCTTCTGTCATCGGGGATTCTCCTTGTAGTCTGGTGGACAACTAGAATAGAGCAGATCACTTCAGTCAGTCAGAGCCTGAGCTGAGTCTTTATAAGTTTCAATTTACCTCTAGTTCACCGTCATTCATAAGGGTATTACTGTCTAGCAAAGCCTATTGAAGGCTTGGAGTATATACTGAGTTCCTTCTCTGTAGTGGTTCCTGAACTTCAGTTTTTGTTCTCATGGCGCCATAAGACAGTTGAAATCTTTACTCAGTTTTTCATCTACTTTTTGTTTTAAGAAGTGCCCTGTGCAGCTACTTTGGTGAACTGGCATCAAGTGTTGCCTCTGTCTCCATACTTCCAAATATTGACTTCTCAAATTTGGCTGCCTTGTCAACCTGGACTTCTAAATTTTGGCTCTCTAACCCTGATAGACAGTCAAAAGCTCTTAGTCACCTCCGTCTGCTTCTGCTTGGATTTCATTTGATTTCTGCTTGTATTCTCAGTTTCTTGCTCTTCATTGCTTAAAATTGAATAGATTTGCTGGATGACATTGTGAAACAGAAGCTCAGACTCACCTCAGTGAGTTTTCCTTCTTTCTGGGATTTTGTCTTTTCTAGTCTTGGTTGACTTGGTAACTCTTCAATACCTTTGAGCAAATATTATTTATATTTTATCCAGATTTTCTAATCTTTTCTGACAGGAACGTCAGTCTGCTATAATAAGCTACTTGACTCCATCACTGTTAGGAGAGGAAGTCCCTAACTTAGTCTTTTGAATAGCTACCTAATATTATGTAATTTGGATAACTCATTTAATTAGGTATCTATTAATGAACTTTTGGGTTATTTATTGGTCTTTTTTTTTTGGTTGTTGTTTTTATTGCAAATAATTCTGAAATCATCAACCTTATACACATATCCTTCTGCTTCTTGGGCTTTAATAGCTATAGGGTGGGATTACTGGCATTTCAATTTTTATTTTAAAAGATACTCCCAATTATTTCAAAATGTTAATAGCAAATCTTACCAGTGACAACTCAGGATGCCTTTTTTTAATACCCACTTCAGTACTGTTTTCAATCTCTTTTTGTTAATTTGGATAAAAAATGAAATCTCATTGTTTTTAAGACCTAAATTTTCTTGCTTAGCAGTCAGGTTGAACATAATGCTTCATTTTCATTGGTTCCTTTATTTCTTCTTTTGCAGATGGCCTTTTATTATGTTTTGATTAGTATATTTTAAAAATACATATTCTAGGCTCCCCGTTGGCAGTTCTGATTCAGTAGCTAGATGATGAAGGTCTGAATCTGAAAATGTTTAGGAGCTGCCAAGTGATTCTGATATCCAGGCAGATTTGGAAATTACAACTTTGAGTAATCAAATGCCTGTTTTGTGTTTTGAGGTGACTTGGTAAATTTCCTGTTTTATTAAAAAAAAGAGGAATGAAATTAGAGAAGTTATTAAAGAAATATTGATATTCCTTTGATTATTTATAAATGCAAGGCATATATTTTTTTAAAAGTATATCTTGATAGATGAAACTATGATCTTATGTTCTAAAGCACACTAAATATTGTGTTATGGACTACTGACCTTTTGGTATTACGGTTTATTTAGTTCAAAGGAGAATATGATATTGCTACAGATGTAAAGTCATGAATATATATATTCAATTCAACATCTTCAATATAAGATGTTATCTTATATTGATAAGATAACATCTTTGTTATGGAGCACTTAGGATATAAAAATGCAATCTCTGAATACAAGTATTTCTTTCCTGCCAAAGGGAGAAATAGTATGGAAACCTCAAATATTATATTTATACTACCGCTTACTCTGTCACCTTTTTAGATAATAACACCGTCATCTTCCATTTAATACTTACTATGTTCCAGTACTTTGCTTAGTATTTTATATGCATTGCCTAATTTAAGCCTTACAGTAACTCCATGAAGTAGTTGTTATCATTACCTCTGTTGTATAGATAAAGGAACTGAAGCCCAGATATGTTACTTTCTTGTTCTCAGGTACAAAATGGTAAAGCCATGATTCAAACTTGAGTGTGTTTGATTTCAAAGTCCATGCTCCAGTTTGCTATCCCTCTACCACAGTTACACTTCTCAAGGTCTGCTTGTCTACCTGTATATTGTTGTATCCCATGCTTACTTTGCCACGTTTATCATGTTCTTCTCCTTAGTAGCATTTGATACTATTAACCGTACTCCCCTTTAAAAAATATATATATCTATTTGTGTAGCCCACATTTCATTATAGCATGGAAAGTAATTTAGTGTTATAAACTCATAATGGGAAATAACAGCCTTCACTGCCCCCTGCCTTATACCCCAGAGATGAAAATCAGCTTAACTTCTTTTTGCTATTTACCTCTATATTTCTACATAATGAGTTTATTTTGTAATTTCTTGACTCATTAAGTTTAGACATTATTAGTTTCTTGTTATAAAAGATTTAGTCTGATTGTTTTCTTACTATTGACTTTAGAGTGTCCTTTACATATTCTGGATACAGTCGTTTGTTGGATATGTGATTTGAAAATTGTTTTTCTTCATCTGTGGGTCATCTTTTCTTAACAGATTTTTTTTTTTTTTTTTAGAGCAAGCATTTTTAATTTTGATGAAATCCAGTTTAAGGAATCTCCAAGTAAACTCCACACCAGTTTCTGGGGCAAACTGTTTCTGACAGCTTGCCCCACAGATTCCTGCAACTTCTGCAGCTTTAAACTCCTGTCTTCTAATACCTTAGCTCAGTCAAGCTCACCATTCTCTGCTTGGGTTCTACCTCCCTGTGGTGTGGTCAGGAAACTGCCCCTAGGCAGAGAACAGGGGTAAATCTTGGAATCACTCATGTTTTTCTCTTCTCTCAAGGATCATAGTCTTGTCCTGTCTGTTGTCTATTACTTGAAAACGTGTGCCTTTTAGATTCATTCCATTTTATAGTTATTCATTTTGGGAGGACAGGTCCAGTACTAGTTACTTTGGTGGATGGAAGTGTAAATCCCCAAATTTGTGATTCGTGATTTTCTGTCCATATTTTATAAGAAGGCATTAAACTTTTCAGAAGCTCTGTATGCAAAAGTTGGGATAGTGGACTTCACTGTAAGGTTATAGCTCTTTCTTTGGGAATTTCCATATGGAATTT